>NW_013682304.1:0-1687 GCF_000517525.1 Limulus polyphemus | reverse complement strand
GGCGAATGCTCTAGTATTTGCTAGATATAGGGTAGTTTGGTATATAAAAGAGGGGAAGGTAATGTGTGGATAGATATTGAGTAATTGATCTGCGGTATTATTGTATTATTGACGTTCGTTGTTATAGCGTTTGTTTAGCGCGATTGTTGAAGTTGAGTGTATCGGTAAAGTTATATTCGGAAAGAATAAACCAGTTTTATTGAGTAAAGGACTTGTGTCGCTTAAGTTTGGTCGGAACGAAGTTACGGAAAATCAATTAACAAACGGAGACGTAACAATACTTTACAGTTCAATTGATAGAACACTGCCCCTTTAAATCAGTTCCCGGATTCGAGTCCCATTCCTGAGATCTGCTTTGTCTAACGGTCTAACCTAATAACGACAGGAAGAAACTACCTGCATACAACGTTATATTTAACGTAGAAACTGTCCAAAATAAAAACATTTTCATGTTGGATGTTTCATTATATATCGGTGTTCAAACATTCATTTCAAATTTCTCGTTCTTACCTACATTTTCACTTATTGTTCTTTCATCCATTTAATTAAAACGATTGAGTTTTGTTTTTTTGTCTGTGTGACTTATTCACTGTTATTAGACGTAGAGTGTAGTCAAACCCCATACGTATGTGATGAGTTACAGAAACCTCTAATTGTAATAGGTGTTTCGTCCGCTGACAGAAACTATAGTGTCTCTTAAAGTGTTTGCACAATAACAGTATACATTATTTGTATTGAAGATTTAAGTACAATACACAATTATTGGTTAGAGTTACCCAGTTATGAATATTAATTTCGCAATAATCCGTACATACTCAATGAGGGTAAACGTAGAATACTCATGTACACAACGAATAGAATCAGAGGCGTTGGTTAATATTTCAACTCCACATTTATAACTTCAACATGTGTTACAGTTCTTTTGGTATACTGAATTGTTTGAAAATAAAAAAACGACTATAATTTATAGGTATCATATATGCATTATTTTATATAATTAAATAAACCGTACACTTCAAACACATATGTTTACTGTTTATCTTCTTTAATCATTTTGATTGGTACTCGCTTGTAATAACCCTAAATTATCCCAGCACATCTCACATTTTATAAAAGGTTCTTTTATAATTTAATATTAAAGCAGTCACCATACGGTATTCACCTTTACATAAAAAATGATACAGTAGTCAAGAGTTGCGTTGGATTGTTTTTGTCTTGACGCCATTCATAACCACACTGATACTTGGACGTTCTATTTATAACCACACTGATACTTGAACGTTCTATTTATAACCACACTGATACTTGGACGTTCTATTTATCACCACACTGATACTTGGACGTTCTATTTATCACCACACTGATACTTGGACGTTCTATTTATCACCACACTGATACTTGGACGTTCTGTTTATAACCACACTGATACTTGGACGTCCTATTTATCACCACACTGATACTTGGACGTTCTATTTATAACCACACTGATACTTGGACGTTCTATTTATCACCACACTGATACTTGGACGTTCTATTTATAACCACACTGATACTTGGACGTTCTATTTATCACCACACTGATATGGACGTCCTATTTATAACCACACTGATACTTGGACGTTCTATTTATAACCACACTGATACTTGGACGTTCTATTTATAACCACACTGATATGGACGTCCTATT
>NW_013682303.1:0-2811 GCF_000517525.1 Limulus polyphemus | reverse complement strand
TTTCATCACTCAATTATGATTTTTATGCAAGTCTACTGAACTGGAAGCCATACTGATTTATAAAGTTGAAAAAAACAACAACAAGAAATCAATGCTTCCTCTAAATTACACACATGCACAACAACAAAACAATCTGACAGGTGCTGTACATCAAAAAGCAACAGGCCTCTCACATATTAATCAGTTAGTAATGGTTTTGTGTGGGTCTACAATTTAAACAATATCATGTCCAAATATAAGGCAGGAGTATTCCTGGTGCCAACAGCCATTCAAAAAAAGGTGGTGGACAGAAAAGTGACACTCAAAAGAGTTTGTAGTTTGCCTAATACATAAGAAACTGAAGAAACATTGACTGAAAGAGCTTTCATTATACGTTTAGATCATAACAGGCCTAATATAGACGTCTTACGACAAGTGTAATTAGTTATAGTCATACTGGCCGAGCCAAGAATAATTTTTACCACCATATGATAGTTCTCTCTTGAAGATTACTTTAAACAAGTAATAATTTTATCACATATATTCATTAGGTTTTATTATTCCAAATCATATTTTTATGGTTATTATTTTAATATCATTATCTACATATTACTAATTTTAATTCTATTATTTTTTATCATAAAGATCATTTCACACTGTTAGCATAGTTCAAGGATTTAGGAATCTACTAAGCTGACCGAGCCTAGTACAACTTTTACCACAAAGCAGATACAGTGGTTGTTAAAATACTTATTACATTTACTTTTTATTATTTTTGATTTAATTTTATGTTTATTATTTCATTATAATGATAATTCTTGCATATAAGCTTAATATATGGACTTAGGAGAAACCTAATTCTCCTGGGCTTTGGTCAAACCTTGAAATTTTACTGGGTTTATGGCTAAAACTGCCATATTGATAACGGCAAGGATACCTAATTGAGGAAACAATGCATTCTAATCATTTAAACTAATATAGTTTGAAAATTATATTTAATTAGCTATGCTCCTTAATAGGTATATATTATTAATTCTTATCAATGTAGGTAGCATATTTTGATCAGAAGTGAATATTAGTTACTTTTCTAAAGAAATCCAAGGATCCAACTGTGCATGTGAGAACGTTTACCACAACAGTAAAATGCCTAGCATTCACAACAAACAGAATCAAGTGTCTGATATACTTTTTGTCCTATAGTTGGTATACACAATGGTGTTAAATACAACATCACAATCCTTTAGTCATCCAATCCATTGTTTAAAGTTTTAATTCTTAGTACAACTGAAGATAACAATTTTCTGAACGGACGTTTATGCCATGAAAGTTTTTAAATGTCCAAAACAGTTGAATTTAGACATAATCTAATGTTTGTTGCATTTTAGAAAATTGTCTTATCCTTTAAAGGGGAATAAAGTCAAAGTTCTAAAAATCATAGCTCATACCCCATCTCTTGCACAAACTCATCATAATTTTACTGCATATCTGTATTACAAAGACTCGGTTAATTTCTTGAGAAAAGACAATCAGTCTATCAATAAATATATGGTGTGTTCTACAAAGTAGATGCTCTTTTCTCCTTGTGAAAGGGGCATTGTAATATTAAACATTAAAAATGTATGAACAGTTAAAAGCCTAATCAACTTAAAGTTAACAATACCACTTATGCACAACAAAACATGAAAACCCTTCATCCACCAAAATAACAGGAAACTGTTAACAACACCAGTTAAAAACACATGATATGCCTCCATATCCAACTAGAAAGAAAATCTATTCATATAAATTTTATTTTAACTTTGGGAAAATGATAGTCACTTCATTTCTCACTGTTTATTGATAGATTAATACAGCTGTATATGTGCGTACATATATGTGTACATCTTAGCTTGTTTTTAAATATACCCACCTTCCCTGTAGCTCTCATATCTACACTGGCATCATCTGCTCCAAAAGAACTTACTCTGGTTTCACACTAATCTTAACATTCTTTGTAAACCTTTCCAAGCAAATTCTTGTTTGTGTTTAAGATTCTTTCAGCATGTCAATGATCTAGTTCAGATAAGCCTACCAGACAATTCAATACCACACCCACAAAAAATATACTTACAGCACACAATCAAATCATCTTTTCCGGCTACATCAGTTCCACAGCCAGTTAAAACAGAAATGTGATTTGCTCTGTGAACCCCTTTCTGCAGATCAATCATAGTTAAAAAAGTACGATAACTACAGATGTTTATTTTTTTCCCCCACATTCCTCTTATTTTGAATCCAAAATAAGCAAATTAGATGGGGTCTAATGTGCGTGACATCATCTATTACAGAGTGCCATTCAACAAGGTATTATGTATTTTACTGTACATTGGCCTATGTGCATGGATGGGGTCAAATGTGCATGACATCATCCATTACAGAGTGCCATTCAACAAGGTATTATGTATTTTACTGTACACTGGCCTATGTGCATGGATGGGGTCAAATGTGCATGACATCATCTATTACATAGTGCCATTCAACAAGGTATTATGTATTTGATACTAGAGTTATTGGCTATGTATTTTACTGTACACTGGCCTATGTGTATGGATGGGGGTCAAATGTGCATGACATCATCTATTACATAGTGCCATTCAACAAGGTATTATG
Source organism: Limulus polyphemus (assembly GCF_000517525.1). Taxonomy (NCBI): domain Eukaryota; kingdom Metazoa; phylum Arthropoda; class Merostomata; order Xiphosura; family Limulidae; genus Limulus; species Limulus polyphemus. Next base: position 183 of record NW_013682303.1, on the reverse strand, counting down.
TATTTGATACTAGAGTTATCGGCTATGTATTTTACTGTACTTTGGTAACTTAGCAACAGTTCAAGATAGAGGAAATTCCATATACTTGAAAAAACTAAGTATGCAATTTGGAGGTTCTAATGATTATGCAAATAAAATACGCAAACTGTAAAACGGACAAAAGTATTTTCACTCTTTGCTACG
>NW_013682302.1:0-2813 GCF_000517525.1 Limulus polyphemus | reverse complement strand
TCGATACAAAAATATTCTGACAGATATGGAGAAGATGTTTCTGCCATATTTTAAATAAATGTTCTTGGAGTGTCAATTTAAAGTTAAATCAGAAAAAAAAATGTAAAAAAAAAAAAAATGACGAAATATCGTAATATTTCGAGCTTTGATGATTCTAAGTTCATAATTATTCATGGATTTATGTGTTCTTTTATAGAATAACAACGAACGATTTTCTGAAACAGCATGTATTTAAATGTGACTGTGACATATAAAAAAATATTTATACTGCATCAATATAGTTAGTAGACATCGCATTTATTTTCCTGATGGACTTGGAGTCTAGTAAGAAAAGGTTATGTCAAATGATATTCAGAAAATAATCAATAAATTGTCCAAGAATCCGTTTGAAAATATACTACATGTGACACTAAATTCTGTTAAAAAGATATGCAACCCCCAGGTTCTCTGAACGGATAAATCACGATTATAATAACAGTTTCATAGATTATCCTATTTCGTTGATATGGGAGTTTAAAAACTAAAGCCATAAAGTCTCTTTGATGCAAGACGTCTTTCGTGGTTACTTCTTGCCATAATCCTAACTGGTCATTCCTTACTTTTTTTTGCTGCACTTTCTCATGACATGCTCTTTTGTACTTGATTTGTTGTCACTCAGTAGGTTTACATGCTCCCGCAATTTGACCCCCCCCCCTCCCCCCGAGTGGCTCAGCAGTATGTCTGCGGATTTACAAAACGCTAAAAAATTGAACAGAGCGCAGATAGCCCATTGTGTAGCTTTGTGCTTCCCTACGAACATAAATGCTCCCGCAATCAAGTTTGTAGTGGTAGTTCCTATATAGTTACAGCTAGCATTACAACAAGGACAAGTAGATTTATAACCAGCGTCAGACGTTTCTTGTGCAGAAACCTTATCTTTAATTTTGAAAAGAATTATGCGATTCACATTCAAGTTTGCAAATAAGTCTCATCGTCTGTTGGAGGGTAGTCTCTGTGAAAAAAAGATTATATAACTATTTCTTATTAAGCAGCCATGTTTTTCCATTGATTGCAATTGAAATGAATAACTTTGGTACTTTTTAAATCTGTTCCTTCTATACTTTAGCTGATTCAAAATATGTTCTTATGATCTTGTCTGCTCTATAAACTCCACTTTATAAAAATATTCATAAATACTAATGGACTAATATTTTCATAACATTTGATTATTTGGGGGGAAAAAACAGTAAAATTATAGTATTTAATTTTTTTTTATCAAAAACTGTACAGTCCAATACTCTCATGTTGCTATGTTCTAAACATCCAAGAAAGCAAATTATTGATTTTCTTGTTGTTCTAATGTAAACTTTATATTACTACTATAACAACTGTTCAGATATTCAGAACTGATGTATATGCTCCACTTCTTTAAAAGTGACAAAAGTATCATCCACGAAACTTTGGTAGTATACAAATAGGGCCAATCTGGAATTCATATCAAATCTATCTGAATTTGATCACAAATACTGCCATCAAAGAAGAAATGTTTTTTGTTTTTTTTTTGCGGGAGTTTCCGGTAGTCGTTGAAAAACTGACTTTTGGAATGTCATCATATCGTTTCTATAAACTACATTTGTTGTTAACTGAAATCTCTCTCTTATTGTAATATTTCCAAACAATAATTCAATGTCAAATCTAGTAAAGTATTGTAATCTTTCCAAACAATAATTCAATGTCAAATCTAGTAAAGTATTGTAATGTTTCCAAACAATAATTCAATGTCAAATCTAGTAAAGTATTGTAATGTTTCCAAACAATAATTCAATGTCAAATCTTGTAAAGTATACATTTATTTCGAGTCTTGGGTCCTGCACCTCATTGACAAAAATAAAAATGTCAATTAAGGAATATTTGTTATGAGTAGACAGTTCCACTGAAACAAAACCTGCCAATTGATGGTTATAAGTATCTACATTTGACGTTACAGATTCTTTATTAATCTTTGGATTGCCTAGTATAATTAAACTATCTAAAAGAAACTTTAAAATTAACGAATTTCAAAAAGTTTTACGTATAATTTTTTTAGTCTTCCTTAGTTGCAGAATGGGAAAACCCTCGAACATCAGTTTTCGTGCAAAGGATGTTTCGAATATCATGCTACAGTCATTACATTACTACTGTCATTCAAAGTACATTCTATTGTTATTTATAATGTAATCAGATTTATTTAAAATGACAACATCTTATTTGAATCCTTTAGATTTTTCTTTGGGAAGATGTGAGAGACAGTCTGTGCAAAAACTACGGTTGTAAGCCTTGATGAACTGGAACAAAATACTGGATGGAACTGGATCACTGAGCCACTAACAAACTGCACTTCAAGATTTATTGTATTACAAATTTAGTGATTTACTGGATGTTAATTAAAACAACCCTAACTTTACAAAAGGTATTAATTTTAAGGGCACATTTTAGTTATGACTAGAATAACCTAAGGTTGTGTAGCAGAGACGGCTGGTATGGGTATTAACAACTTTAATTAAAATAAAATACAAGAACAACGTTTCGACCTTCTTAGGTTTAACAAAGTTGAAACTGACCGTTAATGGGCACATGTCTTAGGGACGAGAGTGTGAACAGGTACGAGATTGAAAGAGACGTAGCAGTTAGATGATTAATATAGGTATAAAGGTGTTTCTTTATGTTTGTTTGAGTTTTTGTATGAGTAGGGCTTCTTTGATTTTTTCCTTTGTTTCTCTACTTAATATGTTGGTGTATTCTAAGGTTGTGTTTATTTGTTTTGCAGTGTTCAAAAACGTGGGACGGTGTTTTTT
>NW_013682301.1:0-2814 GCF_000517525.1 Limulus polyphemus | reverse complement strand
TTTAGTTTACTTGATACCTTCAGTGGTATAATATTTATCTACCTCTGTTTAAGCAAGAATTGATAATTAGTTTACAGCATTTTTTGAGACCAACATTGAGGCACATATAAATATATATATAAATGTGTGTTTGTATGTAATTTGTGAAAACATCAACTTTAGAAGGTACTTCTTAATGATATATTATAAGAGGGTGGGAGAGGGGATAAGTAAAGTTTTTATTTGATATAATTTTTGTGAAGATAAAGTAAGTTAATGAACCAAAGCTAAGTACTTTTTATTATGTGAAATATCAGAAAATACTAACTTTTATAAATAATGTTCAGGAACAGGTAAGACATCTACTTTGATTCAGTATACCAAGATGAGGCCTGGTTTGAAGTTTTTGAGTGTGGTTTACAACAAGTAAGTTGTACTTGTATTTTTATTGTTGTGTGCTTTGCTCTCTCCTCCTCTTTTTAACCTTGTAAAACATTTCCACAGATACTAATTTGGTTTAACCACATATAACGTTGGAATGTGTGTTAATATTGTTATTGTGTGTAATATTGTTTTATTCTATCAAATATATAACTTTTATACTTATAATATTAATTTTACTTTTTTCTGTTAGAAACTCGTAGAAATCATAGGATTTTTTAAGCATGTTTCAAAACTAAGATTTGATTTATAGAGTTAAATAAAAAGAGATGTTGTAAAATAGGCAAATCTTTGATGACATTCTGAACTTCTGAGATATATTAAATATGTTTGCAAAGTGTATCGTTGATTTAAGATTTTAAAAAGTTGTTATTGTGTCTACCAATTTTACTGCGGAAATTTAAGGAATATGGATCAAGTTGTATCAAAAACGGTTATGAAACAATTTATTTTATCTTTAAAGGTCAGTGAATGAACTTGCTAAGAAAACTTTTCCACCCAATGTGGAGTGTCGCACTGCACATTCTCTAGCCTGGGAAGGGATAGGAAAATTGTAAGTGAGATCTTGTATTCTCTACACTGATTTCCAGCAAGAAAATCCTTGTTGTTCTCTAGTGAGGAATGTCTTAATGTTGTGAGTGAACATCTGTTATCTTTCTTGTTATCCTCTAGTGAGGAAAGTCCTAAGAATGATGAGTGAACGTCTGTCATCTTCATTGTTATCCTCTAGTGAGGAAAGTCCTAAGAATGATGAGTGAACGTCTGTCATCTTCATTGTTATTCTCTAGTGAGGAAAGTCTTAAAAATGATGAGTGAACACATGAGTGAGCTGTACATTTGTTGAATATTTACAGTTTATGTGATGCTATTATTAGTTAGACAAGGTTAAAGGGCAATAAAACAAAAAATGTAAGTATGAATTGATGTATGATGTTACAAGCTTTAAACTAATTGATGTATGATGTTACAAGCTTTAAACTATTTAGGATAAACAAAGGTAGTTCCATGTTATAATTTTCATTCATTAAAAAAGAAAAATGGATAATTTAGAATTATTTCATATTTGTTTATGGTGGTTATGAGGTTGGTCAAATGGGTATAGTTAGGATAGAGAAAGTAACAGATAAAATATAAGCTTTCATTGAAAAAATACGTTTGATATTTGTTTAGGAATTTTTAGATTACATAAATGAATTTTCAGCTAAAGAAAATTGGAGCAGTCAACACTCTGACTCCATATATATAAATGGAAAATTGTTTTGTAAAAATACTCAATTAAAAAATCTGATAGTTTTTGCATGAAAGACTAGTAATTTTGTGAAGATACATGTACCATATAAAGATTATAGTATGGAAACTAATGGTTACAAACTTGGTCAGTTCAACAGAATCCATAGCATTTGTTTTTAACTTGATCATGTTGTTCCTTATATGATATATAATATTCCAACATTATACACAAGCTCTGTCATATTCTTTGTTTATGATGTGTAGTGTTCCATTGTTGTATGTCGGCTTAGTCATGTTACTTTAGGATGACCTTTTTACATGTGTTGTAACTAGAGAACAAATGAAATGGAGACTAACATGTTAGTTAGTTAGTTACAGTTGAATTAGATGTTTAGGGTTTTGTTTCTTAAGCTTAACATTTATAATATATTTACAGCTACCGTCATAAACTGACCAGCAAAGTACGTCCCATGGATGTCATGAGCAAGTTGAATAGAGCCCCTAAAGCATATGCAGAAAAACAGAGATATGCCAGTGCTGTACTTGCTACTATTAATAGTTTCCTGGCATCAGTTGATGATGATATAACCACAGCTCACGTACCTCGACACTTAATAGACCGGGATGGAGAATCTCTTCGATCTATAGGAGACACGGAACGACTTGTAAGCAGTTAGCCTTTATACAACTATCATTTGTAAAGTTACAGAAATTCAGTGTTATACACATTTTTCAGGAACTTCCTGATGGAAGCTAGACAAGTTTTTCATACTATAACTAGAAAGAACAGTATTTGTCTGAAGTAGTGAACTGAAACTGGTTCAACTGGGGTGTTAAAATAATATTTTAGTTTGTTTTGATGAGAGTAAATAACTGAGGAAGATATAAAATGTGTTTCATGAAATTTCTGAGAAGATATCTTACTGCTTTCATAGTAACTATTATCACCTGGAGATTTGTTAGCTATCAAAACATCCTTCTCGTGGAGTCCTGACATTCTGTTTATAGAATCTTACCATTCCACAAACAGAATACTTGAAGTATTGGAGGAAAATTAAGACAATTTAACATATTTGTGAACCATGCAAGAGTTTTTTTCTTGTTGTGATAATTCTTAAATAAAATCTTGTGTGACTCCAAAATAAGCTCATTTTTCTTACTTTT
>NW_013682300.1:0-2815 GCF_000517525.1 Limulus polyphemus | reverse complement strand
ACGATACTGACCGTACTATAGACAGAAGAACAAACAAGCACTGACTGTGCTATAGACAGAAGAATAAACAGACACTGACCGTGCTATAGACAGGAGAACTAACAAACAGACAGACATTGCTCGTGCTATAAGAAAGAATAATAAACAAACATACGGCATTGACCATGCTAAAGACAGAAGAACAAACAAACAGACGACACAGAATGTTCTGTACACCACCAAGTCCGTCTTTAGCAGGTTCGAAGCTTCCTTGTTGGGAGTACAAAATTCCATTCGTAATGTTTTTTGTTTGTTTTTTCGTTTTAATAACCAGCTGTTTCGTGTTTTGCGAGTTTCGGTATCTTGTTCTGTGGGGCAGGATATCGTTCTGAACACTGACCACACGGAAAAGGCTGTTGGTAATAGTACACATGTTGAGTAGTAAGACTAGTTTTAAAGACTTTACCCTGCGCATAGAGGGACTTGTTGGAAACACCTAGATATAATTAGGTCTTGAAGAAGAAGTGGTAACCTGTTGTGCTAAAAAAAAGGATTCCTCCCTAACATGAGCGTCCAAGAAGTCACATTAAAAATTGATATTTCACATTGTTATCATAAGTCACATTAAAGTTCGATATTTCACATTGTTATAATAAGTGACATTAAAGTTCGATATTTCACAATCCAACTTATGTGACTTATGATAACAATGTGAAATATCAAACTTAAATGTGACTTATGATAACAATGTGAAATATCGAACTTTAATGTGACTTATGATAACAATGTGAAATATCCACCTTTAATGTGACTTATAACAACAATGTGAAATATCCAACTTTAATGTGACTTATGATAACAATGTGAAATATCCAACTTTAATGTGACTTCTGACAACAGTGTTATCAAAGTGGTTTAGCACCCTGGCTGGATCTTGAACGGAAATGAATCACATAAGCGCTCAGTTCGAAGGAATTGTGTACAGAGCACTTGAACAAGGAAGCACATTTTGCTAACATGATATATAATTACTAATAAAGATTTATAAGCATAACGAAGTGGGTTTATTTTGGTGAACATTTCGACAGAACATTGGTCTGTCTACTTCTGATAATTTGAAATATCAAACTTCAATGTGACTTCTGATAACGATGTGAAATATCCTGATTTAATTTGACTTATGGCAAGAATGTGAAATATCCAACTTTAATGTGACTTCTGATAACAATGTGAAATACCGAACTTTAATGTGACTTCTGATAACAGTGTGAAATATCAAACTTAAATGTGACTTATGATAACAATGTGAAATATCGAACTTTAATGTGACTTCTGATAACAATGTGAAATATCCAACTTAAATGTGACTTATGATAACAATGTGAAATATCCAACTTTAATGTGACTTCTGATAACAATGTGAAATATCCAACTTTAATGTGACTTGTAACAACAATGTGAAATACTCAGTTCCTACCCTACCATAAAATTTAATTAATATTTTTCTTTTCGTACGTTATAATTCTATGATGTCAGATTTGTTCGTGTTTTTCAATGTGTATGATGTCAGATTTATTCGTGTTTTTCAATGTGTATGATCTCAGATTAGTTCGTGTTTTTCAATGTGTATTATGTCAGATGTATACGTGTTTTTCACTGTGTATGATGTGAGAATATTTGGTGTTTTTCAATATTCATGGTGTCAGATTTGTTCGTGTTTTTCAATGTTCATGGTGTCAGATTTGTTCGTGTTTTTCAGTGTTCATGATGTCAGATTTGTTCGTAAATTGAAATTCAGTATTTTCCTTTGCCTTCTTTGAAGAAAAAAATTGTTGACGTTTAATCTAACGAATAACTGTGCACATCTTTGACTTCCTTCCCGTGTTTTAGTTGGATCTTTATAGAATAACTCTGTACATCTTTCAGTTCCTACCCGTGTTTTAGTTGGATCTTTATAGAATAACTCTGTACATCTCTCAGTTCTTACCCATGTTTTAGTTGGATCTTTATAGAATAACTGTATACATCTTTAGTTGGATCTTTATAGGACTTCCTACCCGTGTTTTAGTTGGATCTTTATAGAATAACTCTGTACATCTTTGACTTCCTACCCGTGTTTTGAAACACGGGTAGGAAGTCAAAGATGTACAGAGTTATTCTATAAAGATCCAACTAAAACACGGGTAGGAAGTAAAAGATGTACAAATTTACATGTGACTTACATTGACTCAAGTACTGACGTTTGAATCACATGATGGTTGAGCACTACTGCACAGTTACACTTAAAAATTGAAGAAATTTAACTAATGGGATGATAAAAGCTATCTACTCCAACTGTTCCTGTATAAAGGAAATATAGCAGCCCACAGCTGAAGTGATCTTGAAACATTTCACTCCTAATTCTCTTACTCCAAAAACTAAAACTTCTGATCCTGATTAAGCCATTTTTACATACTCAAATACTCAGAGATCCGAATAGTGGCGCTGACACAGAAGTACATAGTAAAACCTGTTGTGAAAAGTACGCGTAATTAGATAGACGAAAAGACACCTGGTTGAAGCATCCCAAAAATCGGCTGACATAACGTGTTTTATGAGCAGAACTCCCAGAAGATAAACTCATTTTATGGGTGTTTCAATTAAAGGGTGTGGCCGAGTAGATTCCTGTACTCCTGCATAACTATAAATACAATGTATTTCAGTTTCCTATTTGTTTGTAATTTAAATATCAACAGCGAGATCCTAAAACTGGACCAAGACCGCTGTTAAACTTTTTGCCCCATTCTTCCACGTTATCCAGATCATTTCAAACAACAAAGAAACATATGGTAATGTA
>NW_013682299.1:0-2816 GCF_000517525.1 Limulus polyphemus | reverse complement strand
GCTCTAACTTAATATCTATACCTGGTTCCATTTCACCATCATTATCTCTTTCAGTCACTTTGACTTCAGCTTGATGGCACCTAGTTAGTTCAACCTCTCTTTTAACAGTTACCGGAACTTGGCCTTTGTTGTTCCCAAACGTCATTTTATCAACATTAATTACAAACTTCCTCGGTAGTAAGTAGTCCAACCCTAATATGCATTCGTCTTCAATGTCAGCTAAGTATACTTTGTGTCTGTCCTTTATGCCCTTGAGCTCAATAGTTACCCACACTGGTCCCCACAACCTTGCAGAATGTCCTGTCACACCACAGAGCTTCTGTATGGCTTCTGGTACTCCTTTGTGATCCAGCATCTTGATACTCACAAGGGTCTGCTGAGATGCAGAATCTATGACAGAGTTGCACCTTTGGCCATCCATAGTGTCATGTAGACACTATGTGTGCTTGGCATTTTACACTTACCTGTTGAACTTTTGTGATGGAGGTTGGTGGGCGTCCCTCAACACCAACCACTACAGGTTTCCCGAGGCTGACTTATTGGTAGTATTCTTCTTACACTGGATCCTCATATGTCCTTGTTCTCCACAGTTCCAACAACCTTTCTGGGTAGCAGCCTTTCCTGTTGTGTCATCTACCCTGTGATGAAGTTGCCAGCATTGAGCTCTCTTGTGCCCCGGTTTGTTACAGTGCCAGCAAAGTCCCTCAAACCTCTCTGAAAGCTGCCCTTTTCTGGCCTTGAACCTTGATGACTGTACCAACCTTGGTACTTCTGTGCTGGATTTAACATAGGATTCGAGTTCAAGAGCTCTGGCCATTGCATCCTGCATAGTAGAGGGGTGTGCTTGCTTTACTTGTATCGCTGCCATCAAATCTGCTAAGCTATAGTTTGATTTGCCGCTTCTCGTTTCCATTTTTTTATCCCACTTCTGACACCAATTTGTTACGTCTCTAGTCCGTTTGTTAATTTTTTAATACCTTCTGAAGAGAACTTCAGCGATACAAGTCCTTTCTTAAATAAAACTAGTTTATTCTTTCTCAATACAACTTTGCAATACACTTAATTTCCACAGTCACGCTATAGCTTAAACAAACGCAATAATTCACAACGAACGATTCACGCACTTGACTCAATTGTCCGTTTCTATCTCTGTCTGCAATTCAATTCCCCTTTATTTGCCGGGCTTATATACTAAAAAAGAGGGTGCCTGGAACAGACTAGAGTTGCCAGGACAATTCACGATCCTTCGAGAATCTCATCACGTGTTACCAGCGTCACGTGACTTTCGCTGTCGTAACAGTACTAATGTATGTATTACTCATCACCTGTTGATGTTTAAATCCACTAAAAACCATGATCAAATTTTTATTATAAAATTGTTCAGTGATAAGATGAACAAAAGACTATTAATAACGAAAAGTGTTTTTATTAAAAATACAAACACAAAAAATATGTGGTTCTTATCCGAAATATCGTTCACTACAAGAACTAAGTCGAGATTTTTACACACGAAAACCGGAAGCTGAGATTCCAATATTCTAGAGGGCGCTATAATTAGTTACCCTGACCTATAAATCTAACAGAAGGTAAACAAGGCTACATGCCAGTGAGCCAACTACGTCAATTTAAGAAGTAAGCATTTGTATTCCATTTTAAAAAGTTTCAGGAAATGATTAGATAAGGGGAGTGTGAATGATTTCTGATACATTCGTAAAAAAATTAATACCTATAATTTCACCGTCATTAGATCAAACGTGGAATTCGAAGAATAAACAGGGAAAAGTTTTGTTTTTTTTTTGGTAAGGAAAGAGGGATTTATTTTCTAAACATTTAGTAATAAAGTTGTTATTTAATACTCGGTATTTAGATTAGCTTTCATAAAAATATACGAATTAACACTTTATTTTATTTATTTTAAATTCAGTTTGAAAACGGTAAGGAACTTGTTTGCTGGTTTAATTTCGGGCAAAGCTACTAGAGGGCTATCTGCACTATCCGACCCTAATTTTGAAGTGATAAGCTAGAGGGAAGGCAACTCTTTACCAACAAGTAGTGGGATTGACCATGATATTATAACGCCCCCACGGCTAAAATAGAGCGTATGTTTGATAACGGGATTCGAACTCTTGATGCTACATATTTAAAATCAAGTGTTCTAAAAACAGGTCATACCAGGCACGGTGGAGAACTAATTGTTATTAACTTCTGGTCGAATGAGGGGATCAAAAACTTGAACCAGTGATCGACACAGCTAATTTAACAAACCGTTTTCACTCACTCAGTTCCAGTTTACTTTTTGATAAATAGAAACGGAAGAAAATTGAGCAACATTATTAATGAAGAGGAAGAAAAAAATAATCGTAAATGTTTAGAAGAAACAGAATTTAAGATCTATTTTATTGTCTCCAATTTTATAATCCGAATGATTTGTTTATTTGAACTATATAACTTGAAAAGATCATAAACCGTTTAACTTGCATGATAACATGTAAACATTATTACCAGCAATATGTCAAACTGTAACCACGAATTTCACACAATAACGATGTCGCGACCCGATTGTTTAGATTTCCGGTGGAACAGACAAACCACAGTGATCTCTGCCCTCTAGCGGACACAGACAGATAGTTATTGAGTTGCTTTCCAGTAAAACAGACAAACCACAGTGATCTCTGCCCTCTAGCGGACACAGACAGATAGTTATTGAGTTGCTTTCCAGTAAAACAGACAAACCACAGTGATCTCTGCCCTCTAGCGGACACAGACAGATAGTTATTAAGTTGCTTTCCAGTAAAACAGACAAACCACAGTGATCT
>NW_013682298.1:0-2818 GCF_000517525.1 Limulus polyphemus | reverse complement strand
AATTAATCATCTCTTTTGTTGTGTTATTAATATCCAGTACCCCCGTGAACCATCTTTTCTGTTGTGTTATTAATATCCATTACTCTAATTAATCATCTCTTTTGTTGTGTTATTAATATCCAGTACCCCCGTGAACCATCTTTTCTGTTGTGTTATTAATATCCATTACTCTAATTAATCATCTCTTTTGTTGTGTTATTAATATCCAGTACCCCCGTGAACCATCTTTTCTGTTGTGTTATTAATATCCATTACTCCCGTGAATCATCTTTTCTGTTGTGTTATTAATATCCATTACTCCCGTGAATCATCTTTTTTGTTGTGTTATTAATATCCATTACTCCCGTGAATCATCTTTTTTGTTGTGTTATTAATATCCATTGCTTCAATTAATTGTTTCTTTTTTGTTGTGTTATTAATATCCATTACTCCCGTGAATCATCTTTTCTGTTGTGTTATTAATATCCATTGCTTCAATTAATTGTTTCTTTTTTGTTGTGTTATTAACATCCATTACTCCCGTGAATCATCTTTTCTGTTGTGTTATTAATATCCAGTACTCCCGTGAATCATCTTTTCTGTTGTGTTATTAATATCCATTGTTTCAATTAATTGTTTATTTTGTTGTGTTATTAATATCCAGTACTCCCATTAATTATTTATTGTAATTAAAATGATATTCTATTGAGAAATGTTAATGCTGCACTAGTTACAAATTACTTTTTAACGAAAAAATGTCAAGTTTGTTTTGAAATTTGATTTGAAGATTAATGCAGAAAATTTTGATTAAAAAAGTCTTTAAACATCGTGATTTTTATGAATTGTTATCAGGGGTTTCGAAAGTAATTCTTGTTGTTCAGGAAACCGGTAAATACAGTGTTGGGAAACTCGGTGAGTAGACCAATTTGACCATTGGAAGACAATGCCCATGTGTTACGATTACATCATAGTTCCTGTGGTACAGAGGTCATCGTCCAAATTTATATTCAGTCAGTTTTGAACAAGTCTCTGCAATGTGTTTTTCAGTGAGTCAAACTGGTCTACAAATACCGAGTATTATAACGTAAGCTCAGGAACAACGGAGGTGAAGTTAAAAACATCTGGTATATAATGAAGTGCGTATTTATTAGATATTTTAACACACATCTGGTATATAACGAAGTGCGTATTTGTTAGATATTTTAACACATATCCGGTATATAATGAAGTGCGTATTTGTAAGATATTTTAACACACATCTGGTATATAACGAAGTTCGTATTTGTTAGATGTTTTAACACACATCTGGCATATAACGAAGTGCGTATTTGTTAGATATTTTAACACACATCTGGTATATAATGAAGTGCGTATTTGTTAGATATTTTAACACACATCTGGTATATAATGAAGTGCGTATTTATTAAATATTTTAACACACATCTAGTATATAATGAAGTGCGTATTTGTTAGATGTTTTAACACACATCTGGTATATAATGAAGTGCGTATTTATTAAATATTTTAACACACATCTAGTATATAACGAAGTTCGTATTTGTCAGATGTTTTAACACACATCTGGCATATAACGTATTTGTTAGATATTTTAACCCAGATCTGGTATATAACGAAGTGCGTATTTATTAGATATTTTAACACACATCTGGTATATAACGAAGTGCGTATTTGTTAGATATTTTAACACACATCTGGTATATAACGAAGTGCGTATTTGTTAGATATTTTAACACACATCTAGTATATAACGAAGTGCGTATTTATTAGATATTTTAACACACATCTGGCATATAACGAAGTTCGTATTTGTTAGATATTTTAGCACTTCTGTGGAGTGTATTATATTAACTGAAATAACTCAGTTAAGAATAAAACCCACTCCAAATACCTAAAATGTAGCTGTCGACATCGTCAAGTAAGATTTACTGAAAAAGTTATATGGGATACGTTGTTTAATAATTAATGATCTCATGACGGTAATGATCTTATAATTAATGCTAAAATTCGAGGTTCGACACCCAAGATAGAGGTGGCCCAGATAGTCCACTGTGTAGCTTTGCGCTAAAACAAACGAACAAAACCCTATAATTAATCTCCCCTCTCGGTGTATCAGCAATAATATTAAGAGCTTATAGCACTGAGGTTCTGGGCTCGATCCCTGCGGGGGGGGGGCGTAAAACAAATAAACTTATAATTAATATTTTGAAGATGAATTCACTTAAATGTCGCTCGTTACATTTCATTAGTAAATAATTCTAGTTTGAAGGCTTATAACATAAAAAACCGGGTTTCGATACCCGTGGTGGGCATTGCATAGATATTCCACTGTGAGCTTTGTGCTTAACGACAAACAAACAAACTGTATATTCTAACATTTTGATGTTTTTATGAATCTTAAATTTTCTGTTACATCTGATATAAATATTATAATTTGATAATTCTCACGTAACACGTAACATGCTTCATTAGTGATGTGACGTGATCACTGGGTATCTGATATTCATGTTTTAACAGAGCAAGGAAATCCTGGTAACTTGGCTGGACTTTACAGTGGAACTGTAGCTGAGTTCAGTAGAGCCGACACGGTCATCTTTCGAACTGACCTTTATGATTTAGTAACAGGAGAAAATGTACATCGTTACAAAAGGACTATCAAGTACGATTCTAAATGGCTTGACAGTAAGTTTATTAAACTCTATCTTATCTATTGTGTTAGAGCGGAAACTATATATGATTCTAAATGGCTTGACAGCAAGTTTATCAAACTCTATTTTATTGTGTTAGAGCTGAAACTATATATGATTCTAAATGGCTTGAC
>NW_013682297.1:0-2818 GCF_000517525.1 Limulus polyphemus | reverse complement strand
ACTTACAACGCTAGAATCCGGGTTCCGATACCCGATAGTTAAAGAGAACGTAAGATGTCAGATCTCTTTGTGGCACAGCGGTATGTCTACGGACTTACAACGCTAGAATCCGGGTTCCGATACCTGTAGTTGGAAGAAGCACAGATAGCCCCTTGTGTAGCTTTGTGCTTACTTACAAACAAACAATCAGATCTCTGCAAGACTTTGCACAAAAAGAAGGCTCAGAATAGAGATTTTCGTCTAGTGATGTGGAAATCAATTTGTAAATAACAAGAAAAAAGGGTTCTCTTTTGTAAATAGTAAATAACTAGTTAGTGGCCTCACATATAATATAAATTATAAAACGAGGGCTAATTACTTTAAAAAATTCATAAAATTTACGATGTTGTTTATATTTGAACCTGACGGACATTGCTTGCTTTAAATGAACGCGTTGTTTTAACGTCGCTTGCCCCATTTTCCTAGTAAAATTATGCTTAAGTAATGCAGATGTGACCCATCAGAGGGCGTTGTCAGGGTCGTCGACTTGAAGAAAGTAGGCGGCCTTGGGTATGATCTACTACTCTCCCTGTAAGTTTTTCTGTCTCTTGTTTTATTTTAGTTAAGTTGTCAAATTGTGCGAGTAACTGAAAATCAAAACTTCTTACTTTTATTATTGTACTGTGAATTTATTAATAGATTTAGTTGTTTTGTTTTTGTCTCCGGCCAAAAGAAAGGAACTTTTAAATCCTGATAGCTGCTGCAAACGCCAGGTGGTTTCTTATTCATGGGGTTGTTACTGTGGGAAAAAAAAATCACTTGATACCTACTACGCTAGGACAATAAACTATGTCATTTAAGAAACTTATACCCCAAATGTATACTATATGCTTACTTTTTTTGCGTGGAGAAGCGATAGGTTAAGTATGAACCCCACTTGTATCTCATCCAAACCTACCCAGGTGGGGGTAGGGGGACATGTTTACCTGGAACAAAAACACAAAGCATTTAGTACGTTTAAATAAGATATGCCCATATATTTAACTTTTAGAACTCGAAACAGAGATGAACCAGGGAGCAGTCCTACCAGATCTAATCTTATACCTATAGGAATAACGGAGGATAAAGCCCTCTTGCTGCAGACACTGTGGGTGGTTACTTATCTTTAAGGTTAGTGAGGATAAAGCCCTCTTGCTGCAGACACTGTGGGTGGTTACTTATCTTTAAGGTTACAGAGGATAAAGCCCTCTTGCTGCAGACACTGTAGGTGGTTACATATCTTTAAGGTTACAGAGGATAAAGCCCTCTTGCTGCAGACACTGTAGGTGGTTACATATCTTTAAGGTTACAGAGGATAAAGCCCTCTTGCTGCAGACACTGTAGGTGGTTACATATCTTTAAGGTTACAGAGGATAAAGTCTTCCTGCTGCAGATGCTAGATGGTTACATATCTTTAAGGTTACTGAGGATAATGTCTTCCTGCTGCAGACACTGTAGGTGGTTACATATCTTTAAGGTTACAGAGGATAAAGTCTTCCTGCTGCAGATGCTAGGTGGTTACATATCTTTAAGATTACAGGGGATAATGTCTTCCTGCTGCAGACACTGTAGGTGGTTACATATCTTTAAGATTACAGAGGATAATGTCTTCCTGCTGCAGATGCTAGATGGTTACTTATCTTTGAAGTTGGCAGGAGACAAAACCCAGTAATATTAGATTTGACATGTATGTTTATATAATCACTGTATTGCTAATTTCTAACATTTGGTTAGTAATTTTAACGTTCTGAATGTTTCAAAGTCCAATGATTTGTACTCTTGGACGAGTAAAACAATGATTTATTAATTTTAAAGAACCAACAGTGCTTTAACATCTTTGGTTTCAAAGAAAAACGTGAGTGAACTCTCGCCTTCTCTCGTAAGTAAGTCTCGCATATAAAACTTGACCAGACAAAGTAAACGAATCGAACTTTAGGCATGACCTTTTTCTACGTTTATTAGCGTTATATATATCCTCAAAACACGAAACAGACTGCCAGTTTTTTTCATACGTGATACATTTCACAAAAGTCTTATCACTCTAGGCATCATCTCCTCGTGCACATCGGTTATAAAGCTTGTGCTTAAAATCCAAGAAACAAATCTACCATCATCACAAGTAAAATTATGAGGATATCGCGATGTAGAATCCAATTTTACCGGCTTCTGTTTGTGCTATGTCTATAGTATGCGTTTGTTTGTCCCGGTAATTAACCAAGAAGATAATATACTATGTATAATTTAAGAAACATTAGGCAGTGTGGACAAGAGCTGACTTCCGAGGGCGTTCTGCGGTCTAAAGCCTTTTCCTTTTCCGAGCTGCCAACTCTAGGTGTTTGGATGTAGGTGGAGTTGAATGACCTAAAGATTGGCCTACCCACCATTACCTGACATATAAGAACACCTACAGAGACGAAAGCAACGTTTGGTTGAGGAATGCATTAACAAGCGATGAGCCGTATACGTATAAGAATAATATGTGGGCGTGGATATGTAAGAAAAAACAACAACAAAATATTATCATTATCAGAAACACCCATCGCAACATGTGCATCACGAATATGGCAGTTTTTAAGTTAACGTTTCTAAAATATTATAACTTTTATTATAATCTCATCGAAGAAAGCTACCTACATAGATCAGAACTAAAAAACTAATTTAGTATAGCATCAAAATAACACCATGCTGCCAGTGTGTGGGTTTCGTGTCTTCTTTCATGACTAAATTTAAATATGTCGAATATTGGTGCCATTTTATCCAGCAGTAAGTCTGCGGGATTATAACGCTAAAAGTCGGGTTT
>NW_013682296.1:2198-3818 GCF_000517525.1 Limulus polyphemus | reverse complement strand
GTGTATCAAGATATTTAGTGACTATAAACAATTTTTAGTATCAAACTACCAACAACATCTGTATAAAGATATTTAGTGACCATAAATACTGTTTGGTATCAAACCACCTACGACATCTGTATAAAGATATTTAGTGGTATCAAACAACCTACAACATCTGTATCAAGATATTTAGTGACTATAAACATTTTTTGGTATCAAACCACCTACATCATCTGTATAAAGATATTATTGACTATAAACATTGTTTGGTATCAAACCACTTACAACATCTTTATAAAGATATTTAGTGACTGTAAACATTGTATGGTAACAAACTACCTACAACATCTGTATAAAGATATTTAGTGACTATGAACATTTTTTGGTATCAAACCACCTACAACATCTATATAAAGATAATATTAACTATAAACATTGTTTGGTATCAAACCACCTACAACATCTGTATAAAGATATTTAGTGACTATAAACATTGTATGGTATCAAACTACCTACAACATCTGTATAAAGATATTTAGTGACTTATAAACATTGTTTGGTATCAAACTACCTACAACATCTGTATAAAGATATTTAGTGACTATAAACATTGTTTGGTATCAAACTACCTACAACATCTGTATAAAGATATTTAGTGACTATAAACATTGTTTGGTATCAAACCACCTATACCATCTGTATAAAGATATTTAGTGGTATCAAACCACCTACAACATCTGTATCAAGATATTTAATTACTATAAACATTGTTTGGTATCAAACTACCTCCAACAACTGTATAAATATATTTAGTGACTATAAACATTGTTTGGTATCAAACCACCTATACCATCTGTATAAAGAAATTTAGTGGTATCAAACCACCTACAACATCTGTTTTAAGATATTTAGTTACTATAAACATTGTTTAGTATCAAACTACTTACAATATCTGTATAAAGATATTTAGTGTCTATAAACATTCTTTGGTATCAAACCACCTATACCATCTGTATAAAGATATTTAGTGGTATCAAACAACCTACAAGATCTGTATAAAGATATTTAGTTACTATAAACATTGTCTGGTATCAAACTACCTACAACATCAGTATAAAGATATTTTGTGGTATCAAACCACCTACAACATCTGTATCAAGATATGTAGTGACTAAAAACATTGTTTGGTATCAAACCACCTACAAAATCTGTATAAAGATATTTAGTGACTATAAACATTGTTTGGTATCAAACCACCTACACCATGTGTATCAAGATATTTAGTGACTATGAACATTCTTTGATATCAAACTACCTACAAAATCTGTATAAAGATATTTAGTGACTATAAACATTGTTTGGTTTCAAACCACCTACAACATCTGTATAAAGATATTTAGTGACTATAAACATTGTTTGGTTTCAAACGACCTACAACATCTGTATAAAGATATTCAGTGAATATAAACATTGTTTGGTATCAAACTACCTACAACATCTGTATAAAGATATTTAGTGACTATAAACATTGTTTGGTATCAAACCACCTACAACATTCGTTTTAAGATATTTAGTGACTATAAACATTGTTTAGTATCAAACTACCTACAACATCTGTATAAAAATATTTAGTGATTA
>NW_013682296.1:0-1198 GCF_000517525.1 Limulus polyphemus | reverse complement strand
CATTGTATAAAGATATTTAGTGACTATAAACATTGTTTGGTATCCCCAAACAATGGTTGTAGTCACTAAATATCTTTATACAGATGTTGTAGATGGTTTGATATCAAACAATGTTTATAGTCACTAAATGTCTTTATACAGCTGTTGTAGATGGTTTGATACCACTAAATATCTTTATACAGATGTTGTAGGTAGTTTGATACCAAACAATGTTTAGTGTCAATAATATTTTTATACAGGTGTTGTAGGCATTTTTACCAAACAATGTTTATAGTTACTAAATATCTTGATACAGATAGTGTAGGTGGTTTGATATTAAACCACCTACAACATCTGTATAAAGATATTTTGTGACTATAAACATTGTTTGGTATCAAACCACCTACACCTTCTGTATCAAGATATTTAGTGACTAAAAACATTTTTTGGTATCAAACCACCTACAACATCTGTATAAAGATATTTAGTGACTATAAACATTGTTTGGTATCAAATTATCTAAAACATCTGTATAAAGATATTTAGTGATTATAAACATTGTTTGGTATCAAACCACCTTCAACATCTGTAAAAAGATACTTAGTGACTATAAACATTATTTGGTATCAAACCACCTACTCTATCTGTATCAAGATATTTAGTGACTATAAACATTGTATGGTATTAAACCACCTATACCATCTGTATAAAGATATTTGGTGACTATAAACATTGTTTGGTATCAAACCACCTATACCATCTGTATAAAGATATTTAGCGACCATAAATACTGTTTGGTATCAAACCACCTATACCACCTTCATAAAGATATTTAGTGGTATCAAACCACCTACAACATCTGTATAAAGATATTTAGTGACTATAAACATTGTTTGGTATCAAACCACCTACACCATTTGTATAAAAATATTTAGTGACCATAAATACTGTTTGGTATCAAACCACCTATACCACCTGCATAAGGATATTTAGTGGTATCAAACCACCTTCAACATCTGTATCAAGATATTTAGTGACTATAAACATTGTTTGGTATCAAACCACCTACACCATTTGTATAAAAATATTTAGTGACCATAAATACTGTTTGGTATCAAACAACCTATACCATCTGCATAAGGATATTTAGTGGTACCAAACCACCTACACCATGTGTATCAAGATATTTAGTGACTATAAACATTGTTTGGTATCAAAC
>NW_013682295.1:1488-3179 GCF_000517525.1 Limulus polyphemus | reverse complement strand
AATTCTTTTTTTATTTCGAGTGTTGTAGACTTGTATATTACATAAGCAAAAATAGCAGTCATCTCCATGGTTTCTAGGCTCACTCCAGACCTTGGAATTCCAAAAGGCAAAGACTTTTTCTTACCTTTAGTCCATTGTCTCAATTCTTCGACACAAACAGTACAAACTTTGTGCAGAGTCCATGATTTGTCTTGGACCCCAAGTTTTATTTCAAAATACGCATAATACGCTTGTTTAACGAATATGTTTGGGTCATTTACACAGCTTCTTGTTGTCATAGCGACGAATATATAATATTCAAAAGAAAAATATAATGTCAAAGTGCACGCACAATCAAATACTGTCCAGAAATGACACGTCATGCAGCCTGTTAATCGTTTGTATATTAGCGGTGTGTTTCTCGTGGGTTCTTGAACAATCGATAAGATTCTAACATCGCGATTGGTCTAGAGAAATCAATAGCCAGTGGTTGTCAACATTTTAAACATAACAAAATGTGACTCGATTTCAATGAAAATGATTCACTTATGCAAAAGTACATATGACGTTTTGTGAAAAATTTGTACGTGATGGTGAAAAATGGATATCATTTTCGGATTCAGTAAATTACTGTAGAACATGTAAAAATTCCAAGACAATAAAATCATCGCAAGCCTGTGTAATCAGTCGTCTATCCTTCACCACTATTTACATGACTGTGAGTCTGTGAAATAAATGTCACTTCAAAACACCTTAACAACTTGGGGAGTGCGGATAATAAGGAAATGCTCCACACAAAAGAAAATTTGTGGATACACAAGATGCGTCCTGAATTAAATGTCAATCATATTGCAGACCACCAGCATTCAAAGCACAAAGATTCGATATGTTTCTTCCCGTACATGATAATGGGCGCCCGCAGGAAGGGGCAAGAGAGGGCATTTGCCCTCCTTACATTTCACAAACATTTGCACGTATTATGACGTAAACTTAACATCGTAGTTAAACTAAATATTTATAGTAATTTTTGTTAAAACTGTAAATTTGTGTTTGAGTTTAAGCACACATAGCACATATTATTTTAGTCTGTTGACTTACACTTACACTGTAAAAGCTAATCCCCTATATACATGTCCCCCCACCGAAAATATTTCTGTGGGCGCCCATGTACACGATACATCTACAGTGCCTATTTCAAAATTCGGAAACAAGTTATATTTGCTTTATTGTTTCAATACATACAATTCATACCTTTCACTGACTTGTTGCAAAATCTAGGAAAAACATGTTGGGATAGTACAACACAAGATTATCATAAGAGATGACTAGAAGAAGAACATATTATGATAAATAACAATAACTACTTTATCTATCTTCTATATACTACTAAAACTATGATATTGTTTGCTTGTCTGTAATTAAATACAGCAAAAATGGCACACAATTGCGCCATACTTGTAAGAATACGGTACCCCTGAAATGAGAATAGAAACAGAATATAACAAGTTTAGTTAGAATCGAGCCACGGGTTACCGAGTTAGCGCCGTTTTTCGGGTCACTTTTATGAAAATTTCTAGCATGAGTAATTTTACATCACACTACCGTTCGCGCTCTTTACGAAACTTTTTCGTTCAAACCTATTTCCCTGTCAATGTTTTCATCTTCATTAAAAGGCGTAAGATGACAAAAACGAAATATTGAAGAATTTTTTA
>NW_013682295.1:0-1129 GCF_000517525.1 Limulus polyphemus | reverse complement strand
CATGAATAACATTACTATTATCTGTTATTTCTTATTTTCAGGCGTTTTGAATCAACTGTGAATAAGGTTTGTTCATTACAATACCTTAAAACTCTAACTTCACTTTTTGAAAAATTAAATGGTCTTTCCTATTACTCCCGAACAACAATCAAATATTTTTTCTTGAATTATGAATAACACAAATGGATTGAAATATTTATTAAATTATCTCAAAATAAACCTTCATTTTGGTGCAATATTGAAATTAGCTTGAATTCTTCATAACCTTTGAATAGTGAGTGACCCAATGGGTCACGGGTGGTTTAGTTAACACTAAAGTCTAAGTGAAAATAGAATCGGAAACATATTGATAATATTCTACGTTCAAACACTAGCGTTACCTATAGCATTGTCTCCGAATCTATGGCGCAGCTTCATCGTGGTACGTTTGTAAGATAAATTTATTTGCATCTGCTGGAAGTAAGCTTTTGTCATAAATGCCATCATGCAGATAAGGTTTGACATAATTACATCCTTCAACATTAGTAAGATAAATTTATTTGCATCTGCTGGAAGTAAGCTTTTGTCATAAGTGCCATCATGCAGATAAGGTTTGACATAATTACATCCTTCAACATTAGTAAGTGCATGTTATGGTAATAGTCAATGAATGAAAGTATTTATAAACTATATATTGTACAGATACTGCAATATTTCCTCATATGGTATATTTTTATTTTATTTTGTACAATATTTGTTTCACTAACGGAAAGTCCATTTAAAACAAAATTATCTTTACATATATTAAGTATACATCTGAATAAAAAAATTATCTATTTGTGTGTTAAACAAAACTAGCCTGTGTATTTGTAGTACACTCAACTTTATTTATTGATGTCATAGCACATTTGCTTTCAAGTTTGAACGTACATAAAATTGAATGCACGTAACATACTATAGCGAATTTCCCCTAAACTAATCGACTTTGGGACTATTAAAAAAGAACAGTTTAGAGGGGTGATAAGTTTGTTTTTCAGAAAATTTTAAACCTCCTTTTCTATGAAATACATTTGATTTTTTTTTGTAAAATAAATAGTATTTGCTACTGGTGATGAAATAAAAATTACAAACTGAATATAGTTATTGCTAT
>NW_013682294.1:0-2821 GCF_000517525.1 Limulus polyphemus | reverse complement strand
AGCTTGCATTCTTTATTTTATAGTAAACAAAGAGTATTTACACGTAATTAGGAGTCACTTTAAAAAACAATATATTATCTTGGTGTACATGAATAGTGTTTTTTTAAATACATAAAAAAGGAAGAATGTTATAGCTTGCATTCTTTATTTTATAGTAAACAAAGAGTATATACACGTAATTAGGAGTCACTTTAAAAACTAGATGTTATCTTAGTTGACATTGAGTTGGATGTGTTGAACGTATGAAAAAGGAACAATATTACAGCTTACATTCTTTATTTTATAGTAAACAAAGATTATTTACACGTAATTGGGAGACACTTTATAAAATTAGATTTTATCGTATGGTATATGAACATGGTTGTGTTAAACTTATGAAGAGGAAAAAGATTAAAGCTTACATTCTTTATTTTATAGTAAACAAAGAGTATTTACACGTAATTAGGAGTCACTTTAAAAACTAGATATTATCTTAATGTACATGAACTTGGTTATGTTAAAGATATAAAAAAAACAATATTAAAGCTTTCATTCTTTGTTTATAGAAAACAAAGAGTACTTACTCGTAATTAGAGTCACTTTAAATAACTAGATATTATCTTATCATACATGAACATGGTTGGGTTAAAGTTGTGAAGAAGGAAATATACTACAGCTTATATTCATTATTTTAGATTAAACAAAGAGTATTTACACTTAATTAGGAGTCACTTTAAATAACTAGATATTATCTTATTGTACATGAACATGGTTGTGTTAAACTTATGAAGAGGAACAAGATTACAGCTTACATTCTTTATTTTATAGTAAACAAAGAGTATTTACTCGTAATTATGAGTCACTTTAAATAACTAGATATTATTTTAATGTACATGAACTTGGTTATGTTAAACTTATGAAGAGGAACAAGATTACAGCTTACATTCTTTATTTTATAGTAAACAAAGAGTATTTACACGTAATTAGGGGTCACTTTAAATTGTTAGATATTATAATAGTGTACAAGAACATCGTTGTGTTAAACTATGAAAAATTACAATATTACAGCTATAATTCTTTATTTTAGATTAAACAAAGAGTATTTACACGTAATTATGAGTCAAATTAAATAACTAGATATTATGTTAGTGTACATGAACATGGTTGGGTTAAACCTATGAAGAAGGAAATATACTACAGCTTATATTCTTTACTTTGTGTAAACAAAAATAATTTACACGTAATTAGGATTTACTTTAATTAGCTAGATATTATAATAGAGTACATGAACATCGTTGTGTTAAACTTATGAAGAAGGAACAAAATTACAGTTTACATTCTTTATTTTATAGTACACAAAGAGTAATTACACGTAATTAAGAGTAATTTTAAAAAATAGATATTATCTTGGTGTACATGATGTTGGTTTGGTTAAAGATATCAAAAAGGAATAAGATTACAACTTGAATTCTTTATTTGATAGTAAACAGAGAGTATTCACACTTAATTAGGAGTCACTTTAAATAAATAGATATTATCTTAGTGTACATGAATATTGTTGTGTTAATTATATGAAGAATAAAAAGATTACAGCTAATAATGTTTAGTTTATAGTAAAAAAGGAGTATTAACACCTAATTAGGAGTCACTTTAAATAATTAGATATTATCTTAGTGTAAATGAACACGGTTGGGTTAAACCTATGAAGCAGGAAATATACTACAGCTAATATTCTTTATTTTTTGGTAAACAAAAAGTATTTACACGTAATTAGAAGTCACTTCAAATAACTATATATTATCTTAGTGTGCATGAACATTGTTGTGTTAAACTTGTGAAGTAGGAACAAGGTTACAGCTTATATTTTTTATTTTATAGTTAACAAAGAGTATTTACACGTAATTAGGAGTCACTTTAAAAACAAGATAATAAATTGGTGTACATGAAGTTGGTTTTATTAAAGATATAAAAAACGAACAAGTTTACAGCTTGTTTTCTTTATTTTATAGCAAAGCATAGCATTTACACGTAATTAGGAGTCACTTTAAAAAAGTAAATATTATCTTATTGTACATGGAGTTCGTTGTGTTAAACATATGAAAAGGAACAAGTTTACAGCTTATATTCTTTATTTGTAGTAAACAAAGAGTATTTACACGTAATTAGGAGTCACTTTAAATAACTAGATATTGTCTTATCATACATGAACATGGTTGGGTTAAAGTTATGAAGAAGGAAAAAGACTATAGCTAACATTCTTTATTTTATAGTTAACAAAGAGTATTTACACTTAATTAGGAGTCACTTTAAAAAAATAGATATTATCTTAGTGAACATGAATATTGTTGTGTTAAACATATGAAGAAGGAAGAAGATCACAGCTAATAATTTTTAGTTTATAATAAATAAAGAGTATTTACACGTAATTAGGAATCACTTTTAATGGCTAGATATCATCTTAGTGTACATGAAAATGGTTGGGTTAAACCTATGAAGCAGGAAATATACTACAGCTTATATTCTTTATTTTGTGTAAACAAACAGTAAGTGTTTACACGTAATTAGGGGTCACTTTAAATAGCTAGATATTATAATAGTATACATGAACATCGTTGTGTTAAGCTTATGAAAATGTAAAAGTTCTTTGAGTTAGCAAATGGCTACACATAAATCCTGATGTTAATCCAGCTAAAAGTTACTATTAATATTTGAGATTTAAATCCAATTTATCTATAGCAAGTTTTAGAGAGTGTACAGCGAAATGAAATGATAGATTGATTGATAGTAGCAAAACTTTAATAACATCCATTTCTAAACACATTATTTACGATTCAATTTATTG
>NW_013682293.1:2255-3673 GCF_000517525.1 Limulus polyphemus | reverse complement strand
CACATCATTACAATCCATATTATAATGTTTGTTATTGCTCCATCTGGTGGCCGTGCATCTTGATAATAGCCCTGCAGTATAGTTTCCATTGCAAAAAGGCTATCATGTTGAAAGCACACAACTTCTCCGTATATGCTTTCTATAATCCATTTATGCACGAGTGGCACAGCGGTATGTCTTCGGACTTACAACGCTAGAAACCGGGTTTCGATACCCGTGGTGGCAGAGCACAGATAGCCCATTGTGTAGCTTTGTGCTTAACTTCAAACACACACACCCAATACCATTAAGATCAAGAGGTATATTAGTCATGGAAATTCTAAATCTCTTATTTGTGTGTATGAATATTTTACATCGGGAAGGGCTCTTACATGCCCTTCCTAAAAGCAATCAATTTTCATTGAAACACACCACCTACGTAATGTCAAAATGTAGTTATGATAAAATCTGTTCCACCGCCATTTGATATCAGCTGTTGTTGTCACACGACATGCTGATTTGCGTATTCCAAATCATCTTAATTCAACTTATTTAAACATTTGTATATTAAATATTTTAATTCTGTGAATGCTATTTTTAAGAATACTTTTTATATTAGTATTTCTTACAGCAAAACCACATTGGGCTATCTGCTTTGTCTATCGCGGTTAATCGAACCCCAGATTTTGGCGTTGTAAGTCCGTAAACGTTCTGCTATCCCACCGGGGGACATATGCTAGTAAATTTGAATATAAGAAACTTTGAGCATTATTGAGCGAATGTGCATTAACAGTAAATGGTTAAACACTTATGACTAGAAGCCTTATTTTAGTGAACCTCTACCCTGTTGGCATCATTTTCAGTGTTTTAACTTAGATATTTGCTAGAAGGTGCATGACATTAAGATCGAGAAGTTTCATAAAATATGTAGATACAAGGGTATGATATAAACACGACTAATCAGTGAATGAGAAGTCATTTCAGTTAATTCAGCATGAGAAAAGTTAGTCAGTTTTAATAACGACAGTTGTTGTATCTATTCTGCTATTCAGTTACTCGATCGATTACTCGTAAAATTCTACAAGTAAGTTTACGTTTTAGAGTTTGTGTATGGTATTTGAAATTTGACATACAAATGAACGTAACTGTAGGCTATAGCAAACGTTTATTGAAGAAATAAGTTAATTATGGTTACGTGGGTTGGACTTGACATTTTTTTTACCAATTAATCCAAAAGAACCTACTCAATTATGTACTATTAAATAATGTAATGTTGATCAAAACAGAATTAAAAAAAAGAACTCATTTTATTTTTATTATGACTTACATATTATATTGTTGCGTCAGCGAGGTCACGTGACTAGTGTCACGCCACCTGCTTTCTAGAACTATCCCGTTCCTTCGGGAGTGCTCTAGCATTTACTAGATTGGGGGAGTGG
>NW_013682293.1:0-1404 GCF_000517525.1 Limulus polyphemus | reverse complement strand
AAACCCGGATTCTAGCGTTGTAAGTCCGCAGACATACCGCTGTGCCACTAGGAGGCTTTGAATTCTTATTATATTAAATAGATTTGTTTCTCTACATTACACTAGAAACAGCTCGTCATGGGTGTTAATTAAGCCACAAGCCTGACGCCTCGGACTATCAAATTTCAAGCACTGGCAATGGGACTAGAGCGGTTTTTCGAGCATGAAATGTGTTCATAATGTAAAATGTAAAAATCCAATTCAATATTTAATTAATGGAGTTTACTTATTTTGTTTTTTATCATTAAATATCGCTACCACCGAAATTTTTGTAAGATCGGTAGCCTGTTTACTGACGATAGGTTAATCCATTACCGACTTGTAAATTAAAATGTCAATTTTTTACTTTTTGTACTTTTAACACCATAATTTACGTGATCATTTTTTCCGAAATTAAAATAGTTATTTTTAAATGCACAGTTTTCCTTGTACGAGATGAAACAATTGTGTTTAGTCGAAACAACTTAAACTCTGCGAGGTATATTCAGTTGTCAGACAGCCATACGGTTGTTTTTATTTTAAAGATAACATAATGTTTTGGGACAACATGGAACATATTTAAGGACAAGAAGGTATCTGTAGGTCCATCTCTGGTGTCCCATTTTCTGAGCTAAACTAAAACTATTAAAATAAATCTTAATGTCATCCATTATCATTCATATACTTATCAAGCTTTCTCTTAAACTCACTTAAATTTACTGCCTCCGAAGGCAACCCATTTCAAAGGCCAACTACCCTGTTAGAAAGATATAACTGTCTTAGCTGAAGATGACCTCTACTCTGCCAAAAAATTATTTGTGTTCCTTAGTCCTACTATTCTCACTGTTAAGTATTGTTACGTCTCTGTTCGTTCGTTAATTTTCCGTAGAAGTTATTTCCCAGAAACTTCAGCAATACAAGTCCTTTCTTAAATAAAACTAGTTTATTCTTTCTCAATACAACTTTGCAATACACTTAATTTCCACAGTCACTTTAACATAAACACACGCTATAATTCACAACGAACGATTCAAGCACCTTATTTACTATCGCGCTTGACTCATTTGTCCGTCTCTATCTCTGCCTGTCTGCAATTCAATTCCGATTAATTAATTTCGTTTTATCTGACACACTTATATACAAGAATAGAGGGTGCGTAGAAAAGACCAGAGTTGCCAAGAAAGACATGATCCTTCTTGAATATCATGACGTGTTACTAGCGTCACGTGACTTCCGCTGTCGTAACAGTATGAAAAAAGATGATGCATCAACACTACCAATTCCCTTTACAATCTTAAACACCTCAATCAGATTCCCTCTAACTCTTCTTTTTTCAAGACGAAACATTTTTTTTTGCATACGTAGACTGTATAACATATTAGGTCG
>NW_013682292.1:0-2823 GCF_000517525.1 Limulus polyphemus | reverse complement strand
CTAATAACAATGTTAGTTTTCTAATACCATAGTTATACATTGATCATTATGGCAAACTGCTAATAACAATATTAGTTTTCTAATACCATAGTTATACATTGATCATTATGGCAAACTGCTAATAACAGTATTAGTTTTCTAATACCATAGTTATACATTTATCATTATAGCAACCTGCTAATAACAATATTAGTTTTCTAATACCATAGTTATACATTGATCATTATGGCAACCTGCTAATAACAATATTAGTTTTCTAATACCATAGTTATACATTGATCATTATGGCAACCTGCTAATAACAATGTTAGTTTTCTAATACCATAGTTATACATTGAAATGTATAACTACGGTATTAGAAAACTAATATTGTTATTAGCAGGTTGCCATAATGAGATCATTATGGCAACCTGCTAATAACAATATTAGTTTTCTAATAGTGTAGTTATACATTGATCATTGTGGTTTATATTTACAGCAACCTCATACAGAGTAATCTTGTAGGTTATACATTAAATAAGTAACATAAGAAGTAAATAAAAAATAGGTATAGATGTTATGATGAATCTTAGGATGATATCATATTGTACTTTATACATATATAGTGTGTTAACATAGAGATGTTGCTTTGATTACTTAGCATATTTAAGTGTTTTAACCTGACATTGCCTAGCTTACATGTGTATGTATGCATTATGTTGAATTGTTCTCATATACACTTGTTAGGCAATTAAAATTTACAAATGCCATACTGGTAAAGATATAAACGTAGTAATGTTTTTTAAATGTGATTCCAGGATATTTTGGCTATTAAACGAACGAACAGCATACCCAACACCACCGACATAACGCCATTGGGAGGCTTAGAGAAACATATCCATTCACAAAGACAGCTTTCACTTCCTCCTCAAGATTGGTTAAGATTATGTCAACCTAAAAGTAAGTATATTGTTACAAAATTAATAAATGGAAGATCTCTGTTTCATACTATATTAAAACTTCATTACTGCGAATTTATCTTAAATATAATTATGACGGGATTTGATGTACTAATAATCATTATAGTGTGACTTACTGGTTAGTTTCAAGCATCAAGCCCCTTATCACTTTGGTCAGCTATTCATCATTATATGTGTAGTAGTTTCATAGTAATGTGACTTACTGGTTAGTTTCAAGCATCAAACCCCTTATCACTTTGGTCTGTCATTCATCATTATATGTGTAATATAGTTTCATAGTAATGTGACTTACTGGTTAGCATCAAATGTAAACAGGATTCATGCATTATAGCACATTCAGTATATAAACAATTGGCCATGCACTAAACACAAACAATTTATTAAGCTGATTAATGATGAATCTCAAGATGTATTAGTAAAATAAAAACTTCAAGGAAAATACATAACTAGATAATAAAAATTATTGACAAAAAGCTAAATATATTATAGAAAAAAATATCTATTTTTTTTTTTGCTGTAGTAAAGTACTATATTCATAAGGGAAGAATATGGTTACAGGTTCTATAGTGCACACAGGGAAGAATATGGTTACAGGCTCTATAGTGCACGCAGGGAAGAATATGGTTACAGGCTCTATAGTGCACGCAGGGAAGAATCTAGTAACAGGTTCTATAGTGCACGCAGGGAAGAATATGGTTACAGGTTCTATAGTGCACGCAGGGAGAATATGGTTACAGGTTCTATAGTGCACGCAGGGAAGAATGTGGTTACAGGTTCTATAGTGCACGCATAGATAAACTCCAGAGCATGCACTTAAAGATAGATGTAGTTTTTGTTCTTATTACACAACTGCCCCATTCTGTTTTGTACAGCTAAAAATGTTTTAACAGTACGCTTCTAAATATTCTAACGGTTTTCAAATCTATATTAACTTGAAATACTACAGATTGATTTCGAAGTATAGCTACACTTATAAAAAGTGTTTACTGATTGTTTTTGACCCAAGTAGACTTTTGTAATCTGTAAAGCCATATGTAATGTATGAATCCTGCTAACATTACAATCATTGCATGTTTTTTGTCTTAATACTGATAATCATTTGGTAGATTGTAAGAATAAGAAAATGATTACAAAGATATTATTCTATATTCTATTTCAAAAATATTTTATACAGCATGTAAATTATGTTTTAAAATGTTTGAGGTGGTATCAAGTTTCAAACTGTTTATAAAATTATTACCAAAAAACAACAGCTTATTTAGTAACTTGGGAAATATTATATCTTATCTTATAAGAATACACAAACCCAAAAGATATTATAAACAGCTTAAACATTTTTGTATAAGATATTCACAGCCTAGGTGCACAGACTTGCTTACAAGGAGAGTAGAAAAAAGAAAAAAAAGGATTATTAGCATCTCATAAAAACATCAAAATATATATGTTTTAAAACTGGTTGCAAGACAACATAAACTTTGGTTTTTACATTTATGACTCAAGTAAAACAAAACCTCCTCTGTTGTGATGTTTGTTTACAAAACATCATTAAGAAAAATTATTGAATGTTATTGGTATTCACATACAGAAAAGTGGTGATCAGAACAACTCAGACTTAGTATTCACATACAGAAAAGTGGTGATCAGAACAACTCAGACTTAGTATTCACATACAGAAAAGTGGTGATCAGAACAACTCAAACTTAGTATTCACATACAGAAAAGTGGTGGTAAGAAAGATTCAGACTTAGTGTTCACATATAGAAAAGTGGTGATAAGAAAGATTCAAACTTAGTGTTCACATACAAAAAAGTGGTGATCAGAACGACTCAAACTTAGTATTCACATACAGAAAAGTGGTGATAAG
>NW_013682291.1:0-2823 GCF_000517525.1 Limulus polyphemus | reverse complement strand
GGTTCAAACCTATTACAGACTGGTATCTGAAGTTTAACTCACCCTGCCACACTACAAGCAGCCAATGGTTCAAACCTATTACAGACTGGTATCTGAAAGTTAACTCACTCTTTTCAGATACCAGTCTGTAATAGGTTTGAACCATTGGCTGTTGTAGTGTGGCGATACCAGTCTGTAATAGGTTTGAACCATTGGCTGTTGTAGTGTGGCAGGGTGAGTTGACCTTCAGATACCAGTCTGTAATAGGTTTGAACCATTGCCTGTTGTAGTGTGGCAGGTTGAGTTGACCTTCAGATACCAGTCTGTCATAGGTTTGAACCATTGGCTGTTGTAGTGTGGCAGAGTGAGTTAACCTTAATAATTAGTTTGAAATGCCTTGATAACCATGTGAGATTTTATAATTATATCTCAATTTGACCAGTTATTAATACTTCCATCAACTCTGTATTTATTAGCCATACACTGTGGACAAGACAGAATCATGCTCGAATGGAAAATGCTGATATGGCCACTCTAAACTCACTTTTCCGTAAGGCCTCTAATCTTCTGAGGTTAGGATCGACTGATTCTCAGTCTAAAACACCCCCCTTAGATGGAGAAATTGTTTTCTGCAAGAACAACGTCTGTGTTCATCCACCTGCACCAGTGAGAACAGAATTTGATCACCAACCTGGGTACCTTACTATCAAAGCACAGAATGATGAGGTAATTAACATATATCTTGACAGGTACTGATACCAGCTTCAGTCAGTATATTTGGTGACAAAGTTATCAATTATTAGATTAAAATAAAGAATCAGCACAAGTGTTAGCTAAGTATAAAAGAAACGTAATTGATTTTAAGATATGTTATGTGGTGGATATTGAGAATGTAATTCATTAGTAAATTATCAAACTTTGCTAAATATATGGTGTACTAGTAATATGAGTGTTAGTTAATAAGATTTTAGTGTTAGTTTGTTTACTCGAGGATAAGTTAGAGTTAGTTTTATGGAAGATTTTGTTAGAAGAGGAGAAAATAGCAGAAAACAGGAGCAAAAATCAAGGAAATAAGATGGGAAACGGGTTAGAATAAAAGTTGCTTTGGACAAGACAAGAAACGTCTGTAATAGGTTTGAACCATTGGCTGCTTGTAGTGTGGCAGGGTGAGTTAAACTTCAGATACCAGTCTGTCATAGGTTTAAACCATTGGCTGTTGTAGTGTGGCAGGGTGAGTTGACCATCAATCAACATGTTTAACTAGTCACCTACAACTATAACTTCCCTGTCCACTACACATGTCTAACTAGAGTTACCTACAACTATAACTTCCTCCACTACACTATCTAACTAGTCACCTACAAGTATAACTTCCCTGTCCACTACTCTAACTAGTCACCTACAACTATAACTTCCCTATCCACTACACTATCTAACTAGAGTCACCTACAACTATAACTTCCCTGTCCACTACTCTAACTAGTCACCTACAACTATAACTTCCCTGTCCACTACTCTATCTAACTAGAGTAACTTACAACTATAACTTCCATGTCCATTACTCTATCTAACTATAGTTACCTACAACTATAACTTCTCTATCCACTACACGTCTAACTAGAGTTACCTACAACTGTAACTTTCCTGTCCACTACTATCATGGAAGTTATAGTTGTAGGTGACTCTAGTTAGATAGTGTAGTGGATAGGGAAGTTATAGTTGTAAATGACTAGTTAGAGTAGTGGACAGGGAAGTTATAGTTGTATGTGACTCTAGTTAGATAGTGTAGTGGATAGGGAAGTTATAGTTGTAGGTGACTAGTTAGAGTAGTGGACAGGGAAGTTATACTTGTAGGTGACTAGTTAGATAGTGTAGTGGATAGGGAAGTTATAGTTGTAAGTTACTCTAGTTAGATAGTGTAGTGGATAGGGAAGTTATACTTGTAGGTGACTAGTTAGATAGTGTAGTGGACAGGGAAGTTATAGTTGTAGGTGACTAGTTAGAGTAGTGGACAGGGAAGTTATACTTGTAGGTGACTAACTCTAGTTAGACATGTAGACACTGTCTAACTAGAGTCACCTACAAGTATAACTTTCCTGTCCACTACACTGTGTAACTAGAGTCACCTACAACTATAACTTCCCTGTCCACTAGTATATCTAACTAGAGTCACCTACAACTATAACTTCCCTGTCCACTACACTATCTACATGTCTAAGTAGAGTCACCTACAACTATAACTTTCCTGTCCACTACACTATTGTGGACAGGAAAGTTCTTGTAGGTGACTCTAGTTAGACAGTGTAGTGGACAGGAAAGTTCTTGTAGGTGACTCTAGTTAAGCATGTAGATAGTGTAGTGGACAGGAAAGTTATACTTGTAGGTGACTCTAGTTAGACATGTAGGTAGTGTAGTGGACAGGAAAGTTCTTGTAGGTGACTCTAGTTAAGCATGTAGATAGAGAAGTATGTGAAGTAAATAGGAGCAAAAAAAGTATGCTTATGTTATCCAGGAGCACTAGCACCCTTAACTATCTCTCTAGTTCTGTCAGTTATATCCTGTACCCATTAGCAATGGGTACAGGATATAACTGACAGAACTAGAGAGATAGTTAAAGATGCTAATATCAAGTGGGTACAGGATATAACTGACAGAACCAGAGAGATAGTAAAGGGTGCTAGTAGCAATGGGTACAGGATATAACTGACAGAACTAGAGAGATAGTTAAAGATGCTAGTAACAATGGGTACAGGATATAACTGACAGAACTAGAGAGATAGTTAAAGATGCTAGTAACAATGGGTACAGGATATAACTGACAGAACTAGAGAGATAGTTAAAGTA
>NW_013682290.1:2260-3617 GCF_000517525.1 Limulus polyphemus | reverse complement strand
TACTTCGTCACATTTAGACGAATCTTCTTAAAATATTTTATGCAAGGTTCGTAGGAACTTTTGACATTTACTTACAAAATTCAAACTTTCTATTGTTAGATTTACGATTTTCGTTGTCGTTTTTTGTTACTCCTTTATTGGCTTCCCTGAAAGCGTATGTGTACTAAAGTGAAGCTTTTGGTTACTGATTGTTTCTCGATTTCCTTTAACAGAGAGTCTTGAATTGATGGTTCTTTACCAAATTAGGTATGTAGGTACACTCTACCGTTGCACAGTTATATGCAGAATATCACCTTTCTACTGTTCATTTTACGAGAGTTATGGAAGGTTTTGCCTTTGGTATATTATATGCAGAGTTTCAAACTCCTACGGTTTATTTTAAGGGAGTTATGGAAGGTTTTGCGTTTTGTACCCGTACTTTGTTCCATTTTGACGGATCCTTTGAATATTTTATATGAACGTTCGTTGCATACTTGCGTATTTACAAGTAGAATTAAAAAGCTTCTCTGCAGTACACATACTCTTTCAGAAAGCCAATAAAGTAGTAAGAAAAGGACCACAAAAGTCGCAAAAATGATAATACGAAGCTAGATTCTTCTCTGTTGTCGATTACCTGCCACCACAGGTTACTAAATTGATGGATCTTAATCAAATTTGGTATGTTTATTAATTAATTTATTCCACAGTATCATGCGAAGTTTCACCTTCCTACATTTCGTATCAAGGGAGTTATGGAAGATTTTGCGTTTTGTTCCTGTACTTCGTCACATTTAGACGAATCTTCTTAAATTTTTTTATGCAAGGTTCGTAAGAACTTTCACATTTACTTACAAAATTCAAACTTTCTATTGTTAGTTTTATGATTTTCGTGGTCGTTTTTGTTACTCTTTTATTGGCTTCACTGAAAGCGTATGTGTACTGCAGTATAGCTTTTGGGTACTGATTATTTCTCGATTTCCATTTACCAGAGAGTCTTGAATTGATGGTTCTTTACCAAATTAGGTAAGTAGGTACACTCTATCGTAGCACAGTTATATGCAGATTATCACCATTCTACTGTTCATTTTAAGAGAGTTATGGAAGGTTTTGCCTTTGGTATGTTATATGAAGAGTTTCACCCTCCTACGGTTCAATTTGAGGGAGTTATGGAAGGTTTTGCGTTTGGTACCAGTACTTCGTTCCATTTGGACGGATCTTTTCAAATTTTTATATGAACGTTCGTTGCATACTTCCGTATTTACAAGTAAAATTCAAGCTTCGCATTATCATTTTAGCGACTTTTGTTGTCCTTTTCTTACTACTTTATTGGCTTTCAGAAAGGGTATGTATACTGCAGAGAAGCTTTTTGATTCTTCTC
>NW_013682290.1:0-1468 GCF_000517525.1 Limulus polyphemus | reverse complement strand
AAACTTTCTAGTATCAGTTGTACGATTTTCGCGGTCGTTTTATTTACTCTTTTATTGGCTTCCGTGAAAGCGTATGTGTACTGCAGTGAAATTTTTGGTTACAGATTGTTTCTTGATTTCCATTTACCAGAGAGTCTTGAATTGATGGTTCTTTACCAAATTAGGTATGTAGGTACAATCTATCGTTGCACAGTTATATGCAGAATTTCACCCTTCTACGGCTCATTTTAAGGGAGTTAAGGAAGGTTTTGCGTTTTGTACCATTACTTCGTTCCATTTGGACGGATCTTTTCAAAATTTTATATGAACGTTCGTTGCATACTTGCGTATTTACAATTAAAATTCTAGCTTCGTATTATCATTTTTGCGACTTTTGTTGTCTTTTTCTTACTACTTTATTGGCTTTCTGAATGAGTATGTGTACTGCAGAGAAGCTTTTTTATTCTTCTCTGTTATCGATTACCTGCTACCACAGGTTACTAAATCGATGGATCTTAACCAAATTCGGTATTTATATTAACTAGTTCGTTCCACAGTATCATTCGAAGTTTCAAATTCCTACTATTCGTATTAAGGAAGTTATGGGAGGTTTTGCGTTTTGTACCAGTACTTCGTCACATTTAGTCGAATCTTCTTAAAATATTTTGTGCAAGGTTCATGGGAACTTTTCACATTTACTTACAAAATTCAAACTTTCTATTGTTAGTTTTATGATTTTCGTGGTTGTTTCTGTTACTCTTTTATTGCCTTCACTGAAAGCGTATGTGTAATGCAGTGAAGCTTTTGGTTACTGATTGTTTCTCGATTTCTGATTACCAGAGAGTCTTGAATTGATGGTTCTTTACAAAATTAGGCATGTAGGTACATTCTATCGTTGCACAGTTATTTGCAGAGTTTCACCCTCCTACGGTTCATTTTAAGGGAGTTATGGAAGGTTTTGCCTTTGGATGTTATATGCAGAGTTTCACCCTCCTACGGTTCATTTTAGGGAGTTATGGAAGGTTTTGCGTTTTGTACCAGTACTTCGTTCCATTTGGACGGATCTTTTCAAAATTTTATATGAACGTTCGTTGTATACTTGAGTATTTACAAGTAAAATTCTAGCTTCGTATTATCATTTTTGCGACTTTTGTGGTCCTTTTCTTACTACTTTATTGACTTTCTGAAAGAGTATATGTACTGCAGTGAACGTTTTTGATTCTGCTCTGTTATCGATTACATGCTACCACGGGTTACTAAATCGATAAATCTTAACCAAATTCGGTATGTATATTAACTAGTTCGTTCCACAGTATCATGCAAAGTTTCACCTTCCTACTATTCGTATTAAGGGAGTTATGGGAGGTTTTGCGTTTTGTACCAGAACTTCGACACATTTAGACGAATCTTCTTAAAATTTTTATGCAAGGTTCGTGGGAACTTTTCACATTTAATTACAAAATTCAAACTTTCTATTATTAGTTTTACG
>NW_013682289.1:0-2825 GCF_000517525.1 Limulus polyphemus | reverse complement strand
CCAAGTGGAACATTGCAAATTAAAACAGCTTTAAAATTGTTCCTTAAATCTCGCACCAGTGTGCTTTTCATGATATACCTTAGGAGTTGTGCAACTCTACACAACAGTTTTGTGTCGCTTTTTCCGCTTAAATTACGTCGTCATTTATTCATATCACAAGATAGAGCTGTCACAATATGGAGATTTGATGACTGAACAAGTTGACATTTTTAAACACTGCGCAGGAGTTTAAATATTTTTGTGGGAGATAAATAGCATGTTTTGGTGTTCCCCTCCCCATTGTTTCAATGAATGACTTCTACGTAGAATAAAATGATAATAGCGAGGTCTTGTTTGTTTCGGTTTTCGCACACTAGTGGTGCGATTGATCATCACATTATAACGCCCCCTTTGCTGAAAGGGCGAGCATGTTCGAAGTCGGGATTCGAACCCGCGACCTTCAGATTTCGAGTCGAGTGCCCTAATCACCCTAAATAGCAAAGTCAATGGCTACTCCCTTACTCGTTGCGATTAGAGAAGTTGAGCTGAAGTGACTTATTTTTTATCCAAACAATGATAAGCTGGAGTCTACATCTTCCCTCTGAGGCAATCCAAACAACGACAAGCTGGAGTCTACATCTTCCCTTTGAGGCAATACAAACAACGACAAGCTGGAGTCTGCATCTTCCCTTTGAGGCAATCTAAACATCGATACGCTGGAGTCTACATCTTCCCTTTGAGGCAATCCAAACAAGGATAAGCTGGAGTCAACATCGTCCCTTTGAGGCAATCCAAACAAGGATAAGCTGGAGTCAACATCGTCCCTTTGAGGCAATCTAAACATCGATACGCTGGAGTCTACATCTTCCCTTTGAGGCAATCCAAACAAGGATAAGCTGGAGTCAACATCGTCCCTTTGAGGCTTTATCTTGAAGTTCTTTAAATTTCTACTCCTTCTTCTATAATACTCGTATATATACAAACATGTTTCAACTATGAAAGATAAAGTCCAATTATCGCGGTCAATTTGATATACAACACCCAGTCTTTTCCGGTAGCGAACTTCCGCCTTGTCTCTTGATGGGACAGAAGTTTAAAGTTCACGGATTTACAACGCTAAAATTCGGAGTCCGATTCCCCGCGGTGAACAAAGCAGATAGCCCAATATGGCTTTACTCTAAAAACAAACAAAACCTCCCGAACCCCGGATTTAAGCGTTATAAGTCTTTAGACTTGCCATTGAGCTACTGAGGATGCGCGTAATATAATTGTTGTCAACCTTTGTTTTATAGCAAATCAACTAGCCCCAGATTTTAGCGTTGTAAATCCATAAACTTATCGCTGTTCCACCGGGGAACCTTAGGATTTCGGTAACACGTTTTAATGTTTTAAGGTTTTTGGTTAAGATCAGTACATAACTTATTTTCTTGTTTGACAAAATTTGAATTACAAATTTCTTGTAAAATATGGATGAGTTTTACTTTAAAAATCAAAGTTTGGATATTTATTTGTGAGATTGGATTTAAGGCAATCATTTTAAGCGAGAGCGTTGATTGGTCAATGTGTAATCAAAACGTCTAAAAAAAAACAGTAATGAACCATAGCATTCTTGTTCAAAAAATAAATTGAACGAAAGAGTCTTGTCATTTTTGTGTATTTAGGTGGAAACAAAAATTATCGACGTCATTACAACAAGCAACACACACACAAAAAAAAAACGTTATCAACGTATCTACATCAGAATTTAAATCGATCGACTAGGAAGCTTTTTGTCGGTGAACAAGTTTTTCTCAGCGCTCACTGTGTAGCTTTACGATAAAAAACAAAACCAAAACAAACTGAACACGTTTCTCTTTACTGGTCACAGATATTAACAGCGATAAAAGTATAATATCACTACTATCTGCACTAGGCGAGGGTTAGCCTACTGGTGAAAGTTATGAACGTTTATTGAATCTGGACAAAGGCTGGAAACAACTACAACTGCCCCCCCCCCCGGAGGACGGCGGTAAGTTACGGAATTATAACGCTCAAATCCGGGGTTCGATTCCCCCCGAGGTGGACACAGCAGGCAGCCCAATGTGGCTTTATTCTAAAACAAACAAACAGATACTTTCCTTACAATAAGTATAGTGTTGTTTATATTTACAAAATCCACGTGTCTCTAGGGAAAGGGGGGGGGGTTCAGATAGAAAATACCCATAAATACCAGCCACGGTCTCGAATGAGTTCTGGACAAATGTCAGTATCAGAAAGAAGTATGGGGGAAAGGGGGATGACTGTTCTAAGAAATATACCCATACTTCAAAACGTCTCTGAAAATATTTCTTTTATCCGGTTTTCTACGTGTTTGTATAAACGGTTTTCTACTAGAGCACTTCGAACAGTGTCAAGATGATGAGTGGGTTCACGTGTTCAACTATCTTAAGAGTTTAGTTCTTGTTTCCTTGATCACATGAAAAAAATTACAACACTTATTACATGGGCAATTTTCATCACTAATTACGTGTCAGTCTGTAAAGGATACTCTTCACGTAACAGGTTCAGCACTTATTACGTGTCTGTTTGTAAAGGTCACTCTTCACGTAACAGCTTCAGCACTCATTACGTGTCGGTTTGTAAAGGTCACTTTTCACGAACAGGTTCAGCACTCACTACGTGTCTGTTTGTAAAGGACACTCTTCACGTAACAGCTTCAGCACTCATTACGTGTCGGTTTGTAAAGGTCACTTTTCACGTAATAGCTTCAGCATTCATTACGTGTCGGTTTGTAAAGGTCACTTTTCACGTAACAGCTTCAGCACTCATTACATGTCTGTTTGTAAAGGCCACTCTTCACGTAACAG
>NW_013682288.1:0-2826 GCF_000517525.1 Limulus polyphemus | reverse complement strand
CTTTTATAAATTCTCCTATATCGAGAAATCAAACGTGACGTGGCACACAACGGTTTTTATATAGGACTGTTTGTTTGTAATTAAGCACAAAGCTACACAATGGCTCTGGCCACCACGGGTATCGAAACCCGGTTTCTAGCGTTGTAAGTCATCAAACAAAAGAAAATGTCTAATATTATAATCGATTCTTCTTTGTTGGACTTAAAGTATTCAAACACATGAATAACCCTTTGTTCACTTGTTTAGGGAAACAGTTTGTTTAAAAGAATAAAATTTAGCTATTTTCCGTTCCTCCCGATCCTTGAGGGCTTATAACGCTAAAATCGAGTTGTGCAGAACACAGATAGCCCATTGTATAGCTCTGCGCTTAACAACAAACAATGAAAGGTTATTTTTCATAGATATCTTACATTGAAACTCAACCAAGTTAGAATGTTAAATACCCATAAACCCATAAACGTTCTGATGTCACCGTGTTTCCTCACGAATTTAAAATAGACTCCCATCCAATTTTATCAAAGTTGCATTGTATGGCTACCTATTAGAGATTAGGGTTAGTGATATTGTATTGTATATCTTATGTTGAGATACTGACATTTAATACAGCTGTTATAACATTCATTTATCAGGACCTGTATATCTTATGTTGAGATACTGAAATTTAATACAGCTGTATAACATTCATTTATCAGGACCTGTATATCTTATGTTGAGATACTGACATTTAATACAGCTGTTATAACATCATTTAACCAGACCTGTATATCTTATGTTGGGATACTGACATTTAATACACCTGTATAACATTCATCTATCAGGACCTGTATATCTTATGTTAAGATACTGACATTTAATACAGCTGTATAACATTCACTTATCAGAACCTGTATATCTTATGTTGCATCAACACTCTTGTAACTTTTAAATGAATAAATTTTACTCATTTCATGTGCAAAGCAAGAAAGTAAATAGAAAAGTTTCATAATCAGCCTTCAGATAGAAGCTTCACTCTTGCTAATTGTAAGAAGCTTCACTCTTGCTAATTGTAAGAAGCTTCACTCTTGCTAATTGTAAGAAGCTTCACTCTTGCTAATTGTAAGAAGCTACACTTTTGCTCATTGTAAGAAACTTCACTCCTGCTAATTGTAAGAAGCTTCACTCTTGCTAATTGTAAGAAGCTACATTCTTGCTAATTGTAAGAAACTTCACTCTTGCTAATTGTAAGAAACTTCACTTTTGCTAATTGTAAGAAACTTCACTCTTGCTAATTGTAAGAAGCTTCACTCTTGCTAATTGTAAGAAGCTACACTTTTGCTCATTGTAAGAAACTTCACTCTTGCTAATTGTAAGAAGCTACACTCTTGCTAATTGTAAGAAGCTACACTTTTGCTAATGGTAAGAAGCTTCACTCTTGCTAATTGTAAGAAGCTTCACTCTTGCTAATTGTAAGAAGCTACACTCTTACTAAATGTATATATCCGGGGTTCGATTCTACGCTGTAGACAGAGCAGATAGCCCGATGTGGCTTTGTTCTGTAACTAACAAGCAAACCCTAGGTAAGTTTCCTGGAGTTAAATTGAAACTTATGCACTAAATATTTGATTTGAAGTTGAGAATAGCTTGATAAAAACCTCCAAAGATGTCACTGGTTGGAACCATCAACAAGGTTCAGGTATAGTTGGACCTGATTTAGAACTGATGAGCACAGAAAAAAATAGCCAGTCAGCAGCATCTTCCGCATTATTATTGTGCAGCTACTCTAGCCTGAGTTAACTGTTGGAAGTGAGGAATATTACAGCTCCAGCCACACTCGGTCAGATTGTCGAGGATTGACGATCCGCAGCCCCGCACGCTAACTACTGGGTCATACTCGACCAGACTTTTAAAGAATGAATAGTACAAATCAATAGGTCTTTCTGCCTTGCACAATCGGCAAGACTACATTCTTAATAATGTTAGGCGAGCTTTAAAATGACATAGTTGTGTATATTTCCGAAGATGAATGGTCTTTCGGAAGCTATGTAGACTCAAAGGAAGTACAGTCAGAAGTTATAGCTTAATAACGAAACAATTTACGAAAGGCTAGAACTCATTGTCAACACCTTATCACATATTAGGTTATCATTTATTTATTTATTTTTGTCGAAGTTATTAACACAACGATCTCTCAGCAAACAATTCAGACAGTGCGAAATATTAAAGCTTCCGTATAATGTTATCATGCAACTAAATGTAGGCCTAACTGAAATCCACTAACTGTAGGCCTAACTGAAATTCACTAACTGTAGGCCTAAATGAAGTTCACTAACTGTAGGCCTAGCTAAAATTCACTAACTGTAGGTCTAACTAAAATTCACTAACTGTAGGCCTAGCTAAAATTCACTAACTGTAGGTCTAACTAAAATTCACTAACTGTAGGCCTAGCTAAAATCTCCTAAGTGTAGGCCTAACTGAAATTCACTAAATGTAGACCTAACTAAAATCCACTAAATGTAGGCCTAAATGAAATTCACTAACACAGTAGAAAAACCATATGCTGAGGAGATT
Organism: Limulus polyphemus; assembly: GCF_000517525.1. NCBI lineage: Eukaryota > Metazoa > Arthropoda > Merostomata > Xiphosura > Limulidae > Limulus > Limulus polyphemus. The sequence goes on along the minus strand of NW_013682288.1, from coordinate 279 downwards.
TGTGAATGGACGATAATGGTAAAAATGTTAGATTCACTTCGTAAACTCTTTACCTCGGTTTATAATTATTTCTTTCTTTTCACATAGCTTAGAAACAGGTGCTATTTGTTTCTTTCGATGTTCCAAACATGTTAAAGATGGAAAATCAGTGAACTGAGTAATATTTGAATAATTTAACTCGTGTCACGAGACATTCCACTCGACTAGACATTTCACATTTAATGAAGGTACTTCCACTCAAATTCAGAACAAGAAAAATTAAACGTGAAATATTTTTTG
>NW_013682287.1:0-2826 GCF_000517525.1 Limulus polyphemus | reverse complement strand
ACTTTACAACTCCACAGTTTACATCCAACCTTACATTGTGTAGGTAGTTCTACTTTACAACTCCATAGTTTACATCCAACCTTACATCTTTTACCTTGTGGAGACACTGATACTTTACTACTCCACAGTTTACATCCAACCTTACATTTTGTACATTGTGTAGGCACTGATACTTTACTACTCCACAGTTTACATCCAACCTTACATTTTCTACATTGTGTAGGCACTGATACTTTACAACTCCACAGTTTACATCCAACCTTACATTTTCTACCTTGTGTAGGCACTGCTACTTTACAACTCCACAGTTTACACCCAACCTTACATTTTCTACATTGTGTAGTCACTGATACTTTACAACTCCACAATTTACATCCAACCTTGTTTTTTCTACATTGTGTAGGCACTGATACTTTACAACTCCACAGTTTACATGCAACTTTAATCTGTGCAGTATGTATGGTGTTTATCCTAAAATTTGCCTATACAGTATTGTTTCTTTTGGACCAGATATTCATTTTGGCATCTTTGATAAATGTAAATAACTCGGATGCCTTTCTTATAAATATATGACGTATGTGCACCAGATAGTGTCGGGATGGAATATTCTTTAAATATTTCGAGCAAGTGTATCTTGAATTATCCCTATTTTGAAAAGTTTATGATGACGATGATGCTGATGTAATGTTACATATCTAGCACAAATGTTTGGCTCTAATTTCCAAGCTGGCTCAGTATATATAGTAGTTGTAGTTATTTTAAAAATGTGTTATAGTTGTAGTTGTCCTTCTTTGAAAATATTCATATACGTAACTATTACGACTTATGCATCTGTTTTTGTTTTGTCACGTTTTAATCATTTCTTTCTTTATTCAAACAATCCATCAAACTAAGTTTGGATATTTTCGTTTAGTATGGAAACATGACATATCGTACTGTTCTATAGTAAACATATTTCATGTATTAAAGAAAGTTTTTTGATATTTCTAAGTTCTAACTTGGAACAACCTATATCCAGCTAATGTAACGTTAAACTTAACTTGAGGTGTTACTTTTGAAGTACACAGGCATGCTAGTTGTTTCCTCCTCTCCTTTATTTTACTCTTGAGTTACCTGAACATTTTTCATGCTTATAAGTGTATGTAGTTTTTACTATATAATGTTGGTAAAGGAAATTACTAAGATCTTTTCACTCTAGTTGCCTATTGTTTCGATTCGTTCACCTATGGTGTCACGTATGCTTTCTCATGGAAAAGATGTCTATAAAGTTGAACACGCTGTGTAAAAGTAGACCGTGATCGTTTCCACTGGCGAGTCAGGTGATACCTCTAGAATACAAGTTCTTTTGTTGTTGTTTTTCTGGGAAAGGCCAACAGTGACGTGTGTAACGATGCACCCTGAAAAAGAATAGTGTTATTGTTTCGTGTATATAATGCTATGTTTTCTCAGTCTGAAACAGACTTTTTTCTTCTTCAGAGAGAGTCTCTAAAAGCTCATTAAAAGTGCCATCCTCAGTGAACTCACTTTCTTTTGATTGTTTTGTGAAATAAATATTCTTTCACAAGTGTTTTAGACAGAGTCTATATGGTGAACAAACAAAAACTCTTAGGAGAATCGTTGTACTTTAGACTGACTAGTCGAGAAACTTATCTACTGTTTCATGGAATAGTTGCATTGTATTCTGTTTATCAATGTGTATATACTACCTTGAAACTGTCACATGAAATGTATAGTTCTGCATTCCGGTATCTGTTTTCTGATTGGTCAGCTACAAGGAGAAGGTGCTTTGTGATTGGCGGTTTCAAGTACATTCTTTCTAGCCTCCAATGATAGAAACTTCGTTACTGGCTAAAACGTACTGTAGAAATTACATCTACGTTTCTGAACTTCTCCAATCTGTGATCGTTTCAGTTTCCTTTCCTTTTATTTACCAATTTTATTTAAACACTACTTCCATTAATCCCTTACAGTTAAATATAGTTATCCGTAAATTTTACTTTATTTTTGATTTACAAAGCAGTAGTTCTACCGCTACAGATGTTCATCGTTTCACCATCAGTTATTCTTCCTGTAAACAAACTATTTTATATTTTGATGTTAACACCGTGTCTCGTCTCTCTCAGTCTAGCCATCTATATTAACCATCGTCCTCTCGTTTTCGCCGAGATCGAGCGAGAGTTAGCTTTAACCTTGAGATTATTACACTTCTTGACTGCCAGTGCCAGCAATCTTTGATATTATGGGTTACCCTTAATGATAACATACTTAATAGGTGGAAACTAGTTGATCTTATCCAATAAACAATTCACCTTTTAAACTCTGTTTTGGAATATATTTATAATCTTTAGTACAAAGTACTCTTGACCTTTCATAGTCACTAAACGTCATATCTTAGCCTTGTTTGTGTTCATGATCGCTTTAATACAGATAAGATTTGGAAACTTTTCATCTTAAACCTATTTGTAATTCTAACACATTTTATAGAAGCGCCATTAATCTTTACATTTCAGGCCTCATTTGTAATTTTTAAAATTCGCATAACGTGCAAATACATTTCTGACAAAAAGGACGTCAAATGGATTTTTTTTACACTCCTTGTCAATTGGGCTGGACAATGAGAGACAAAAGTCTCCTAGTATTATACGAAGGGTCTCTTGGGCATTGACTTATAGACGATAAAAGATAGTTCTGAAGTGCTATTTTTACACACATATCATATAGAATTCGAAATGGACAAATTAAAACGAATGTTGACAAAAACTTCGACGGTTTATGTGATTTTTATCACAAGTGTGAGGCTAGCTTTTGGCGTTTAAACCGTAAGTA
>NW_013682286.1:0-2827 GCF_000517525.1 Limulus polyphemus | reverse complement strand
GTTATTTACATACAACAATCAAGCTATAATTATAGCACCAAATAACTAACAAGTTGACTTAAAACACTACATAACAGTTATTTGTCATACACAAGATATAATCTAAACATAACTGATACAGATGGTATAATCTAAACACAACTGATACAGAAGATATAATCTAAACAAAAATGATACAGAAGATATAATCTAAACACAACTGATACAGAAGATATAATCTAAACACAAATGATACAGAAGATATAATCTAAACACAAATGATACAGGAAGTATAATCTAAATAACTGTTATGTAGTGTTTTAAATCAACTTGTTAGTTATTTGGTGCTATAATTAGAACTTAATTGCTGTATGTCAATAACTGTTATGTAGTGTTTTAAATCAACTTGTTAGTTATTTGGTTCTATAATTATAGCTTGATTGTTGTGTGTAAATAACTGTTATGTAGTGTTTTAAGTCAACTTGTTAGTTATTTGGTGCTATAATTATAGCTTGATTGTTCTGTGTTTGTGTTTAGATTATATCTTCTGTATCAGTTGTGTTTAGATTATATATTCTGTAACATTTGTGTTTAGATTATATCTTCAGTATCAGTTGTATTTAGATTATACCATCTGTATCAGTTATGTTTAGATTATATCTTCTGTAACATTTGTGTTTAGATTATATCTTCTGTATCAGTTGTGTTTAGATTATATCTTCTGTAACATTTGTGTTTAGATTATATCTTCTGTATCAGTTATGTTTAGATTATATCTTGTGTATGACTTGTGTTTAGATTATACCATCTGTATCAGTTATGTTTAGATTATATCTTCTGTATGACTTGTGTTTAGATTATATCTTCTGTATCAGTTGTGTTTAGATTATACCATCTGTATCAGTTATGTTTAGATTATATCTTCTGTATGACTTGTGGTTAGATTATATCTTCTGTATGACTTGTGTTTAGATTATATCTTCTGTATGACTTGTGGTTAGATTATATCTTCTGTATCAGTTATGTTTAGATTATATCTTCTGTATGACTTGTGTTTAGATTATATCTTCTGTATGACTTGTGGTTAGATTATATCTTCTGTATCAGTTATGTTTAGATTATATCTTCTGTATGACTTGCAGATTCCATGTTTTTGAATTATCGTTTCCATTTCGTTTATCCCCCGGTGATAAAAACGGTAAGTTTACAGCCTTGGACGATAAATCCTGGGGCTTGTTTCCCCGCGATGGACACAGCAGATAGCCCAATTAAATAATAGGTTGAACAATCGCCAGGTTTTATTTATTTATTTATTATTTAATTTTGATATTTTCGTCGCCTATGCAGTTTGAACTATATTTCTCTTTTGCTCTAAAAACAAAGAAACCAGTACGTTTAATTTTTGTAATAATTTCTGAGATATTTGACGAGAAAAGCATATTTTGTGTGGCGTTGTTTATCCATAAATATATTGAGAACGACAAACGATTTGTCTATCAATCAGAAAATAAAAATCTCCATTAACTAGTTTTGAGTGATCGTTTTCTTCTGCCTTTATACGTTGTATTATTTTAGTTAACGGGTCAGTCGCTGCTATACATCTGCTGTTGTAATAAATACACATTTCTGGGGTGATTAAAATATTGGTTGTTACAGATAAGGCACTCCCTTCATTGTTTACTACTCCATAAGACAGAAGATTTATTTATTAACAATGTGTTCGTGTTAAGATGTTTAGATCGGTATTTATTGGTGTAGAGAAACATACAATATAAGCATAAACGTTTGTGATCATGAGAAAAAAGCTTACTCCCCCCAAAGAACACTTTAGACTAAGCCTTTCCCAATAATAGCGATTGATTTGCACATTCTCCGACTTCTAGTTTATTATAAAGGCTAATAGGGGGCAGCAGTAGCGACCTCCTTCTGAATTCCTTAGATTTGATTTCTCACAAGAGCATTTTAATCAGTTCAGTGATACCATAAAGAAAACGTAACGTTTGATTACAGTAAGGACGTAAAATGCTGCTTGTAACTTGCAATACTATAATTTTGAATTCTCAACGTGATAACTTGTTTTTATAAGCTGTGACACGATCAGGAGAGAAACAATAACGTATTTTTATGCTTTAAACCAAACGACTGTGGTTTATATTAGAAATAAGCCTGCTGCACAAAAATTCGTTGGTTTGTAGATAGTGATTAAATGTTCACATATAGTTTTCTGTAATACTGCTAGAGGGCGCTGGCGAAGCTGTTAACATACATTCTGCAATTTAATTATGTTTTATATAAATAATTCGAGAAATAATACAATAATCATGGAGTATTCTTATGATTTATATTATACTAAATGAACTCGTTAACTATCTATTAAGGGTTTTTTTTCATATAGAACAAATATCTTTCATAACGAAAAACGCATGTTTTCTTTAGAAATAATTCAGAGTTCAAAACAAACATCGTCCTAAATCGGAACATATAATATTTCTTTTCTTTTTTACAGAAATAACAAATGGCAGTCCCAATGAGTTAACCCAGTGCTAAAATATAATAATAACTGATAATTTCTTATGAAACAGCCTATTAGAAATAAATAACATACCTCACATAAGGCAAATATCGTGTTGTTTAAATTAATTATGGTTCTAACGTCCCATAGCACCATGCTTGTAAGTACTTCATAAAGCGATTAGCAGGCAATTTTACTTGCCCACAGGAAACCCGCCATACTTCGGAGGAACCACTGATCTGTAAGCAATAACCTGAAATTAATGAATTTAGGCAACGTCTTGAAAACTGTTCATACAACCACGTTATAACGTTTAACAGGAGCTGAATATTGGAT
>NW_013682285.1:0-2830 GCF_000517525.1 Limulus polyphemus | reverse complement strand
TAAACAAGTTCATATTCTTAGAATTTATAATAAGGTAATAATATATCAAGTCTTTAAACAAGTTTATATTCTTAGGGTTTATAAATTGGTGATAATATAACAAGTTTTTATACAAGTTCATATTTTTAGGGTTTATAAATAGGTGATAATATAACAAGTCCTTAAACAAGTTCATATTCTTAGAATTTATAATAAGGTAATAGTATAACAAGTCTTTAAACAAGTTTATATTCTTAGGGTTTATAAATAGGTGATAATATAACAAGTTTTTATACAAGTTCATATTTTTAGGGTTTATAAATAGGTGATAATATAACAAGTCCTTAAACAAGTTCATATTCTTGCGGGTAATAATTAGGTAATAATATAAGAAGTATTTAAACAATATCATATTCTTAGGGTTTTTAATAAGGTAATAATATAACAAGTCTTTAAACAAGTTCATATTCATGCGGTTTAGAATTAGGTAATAATATAACAAGTAATTAAAAAAGTTCATATTCTTAGGGTTTGTAATAAGGTAATAATATAAGAAGTCTTTAAACAAGTTTATATTCTTAAGGTTTATAAATAGGTGATAATATAACAAGTTTTTATACAAGTTCATATTATTAGGGTTTATAAATAGGTGATAATATAACAAGTCTTTAAACAAGTTCATATTCTTGTGGTTTATAATTATGTAATAATATAACAAGTCCTTAAACAAATTCATATTCTTGAGGTTTATAATTATGTAATATTATAAGAAGTATTTAAACAAGTTCATATTCTTAGGGTTTGTAATAAGGTAATAATATAACAAGTCTATAAACAAGTTCATATTTATTCGGTTTATAATTAGGTAATAATATAAGAGTAATTAAAAAAGTTCATATTCTGAGGGTTTGTAATAAGGTAATAACATATCAAGTCTTTAAACAAGTTATATTCTTACGGTTTATGATTAGGTAATAATATAACAAGTCTTTAAACAAGTTCATATTCTTGGGGTTTATAATAAGGTAATAATATAACAAGTCTTTAAAAAAGGTCATATTCTTAGGGTTTATAAATAGGTTATAATATAACAAGTCTCTAAACAATTTTATATTATTGCGGTTTATAATAAGGTAATAATATAACAAGTATTTAAACAAGTTCAAATTCTTAAAGTTTGAAATAAGGTAATAACATAACAAGTCTTTAAACAAGTTATATTCTTACGGTATATGATTAGGTATTAATATAACAAGTCTTTAAACAAGTTCATATTCTAGGGGTTTGTAATAAGGTAATAACATAACAAGTCTTTAAACAAATTCATATTCTTAGGGTTTGTAATAAGGTAATAATATAACAAGTCTTTAAACAAGTTCATATTCTTACGGTTTATAAATTGGTAATAATATAACAAGTCTTTAAACAAGTTCATATTCTTAAGGTTTATAATAAGGTAATAATATAACAAGTCTTTAAACAAGTTCATATTCTTAAGGTTTATAATAAGGTAATAATATAACAAGTCTCTAAACAAATTCATATTCTCGGAGTTTATAATAAGGTAATAATATAACAAGTCTTTAAACAAGTTCATATTCTTAGGGTTTATAATTATGTAACAATATAACAAGTCTTTAAATAAGTTCATATTCTGAGGGTTTGTAATAAGGTAAAAATATTACATGTTTTTAAACAAGTTCATATTCTTAGGGTTTATAAATAGGTGATAAAATAAAAAGTCTTTAAACATGTTCATATTCTTGCGTTTATAATTATGTAATAATATAGCAAGTCTTTAAATAAGTTCATATTATCGGGGTTTATAATAAGGTAATAATATAACAGGTCTTTAAAAAAGTTCATATTCTTACTGTTTATAATTATGTAATAATATAACAAGTCGTTAAACAAGTTCATATTATCGGGGTTTATAATGAGCTAATAACATAACAAGTCTTTATACAAGTTCATATTCTCGGGGTTTATAATAAGGTAATAATATAACAAGTCGTTAAATAAGTTCATATTATCGGGGTTTATAATGAGCTAATAATATAACAAGTCTTTATACAAGTTGATATTCTCGGGGTTTATAATAAGGTAATAATATAACAAGTCTTAAACAAGTTCATATTCTTAGGGTTTATAATGAGGTAATAATATAACAAGTTTTTAAACAAGTTCATATTTTTGCGGGTTATAGTTATGCAATAATATAACAATTCTTTAAATAAGTTCATATTATCGGGGTTTATAATACGGTAATAATATAACAAGTATTTAAACAAGTTCATATTCATGCCGTTTATAATTAGGTAATAATATAACAAGTAATTAAAAAAGTTCATATTCTTAGGGTTTGTAATAAGGTAATAATATAAGAAGTCTTTAAACAATTTCATATTCTTAGGGTTTGTAATAATATAACAAGTCTTTAAACAAATTCATATTCTTAGGGTTTGTAATAAGGTAATATTATTACAAGTCTTTATACAAGTTCATATCCTTGCGGTTTATAATTAAAAAATAATATAACAAGTTTTTAAACAAGATCATATTCTTAGGGTTTATAATGAGGTAATAATATAACAAGTCTTTAAACAATTTCATATTGTTAGGGTTTATAATGATGTAATAATATAAATGGTTTTAAACAAGATCATATTCTTACGGTTTATAATGCGGTAATAATATAACAAGTCTTCAAACAAGTTCATATTCTTAGGGTTTGTAATAAGGTAATAATATAAGAAGTCTTTAAACAAGTTCATATTCTTAGGGTTTGTAATAAGGTAATAATATTACAAGTTTTTAAACAAGCTCATATTTTTAGGTTTTGTAATAAGGT
>NW_013682284.1:4015-4654 GCF_000517525.1 Limulus polyphemus | reverse complement strand
TTTTTTGATAGTACATAGTGCTGTTAAATCTTGTGTCTTCTTATTGAGATTAAAGGGTATTGATAAATCTTGTGTCTGCTTATTGACAGTACATAGTACTGGTAAATCTTGCCTTCTTATTGATAGTACACAGTATCGTTAAATCTTGTTTCTTCTTATTGACAGTACACAGTATTGATAAATCATGTATCTTCTTATTGACAGGACACAGTATTGTTAAATCTTGTGTCTTCTTATTGACAGTACATAGTATTGTTAAATTATGGTCTTCTTATAGACAGTACACAGTATCGTTAAATCTTGCGTCTTCTTATTGACAGTACACAGTATTTATAAATCCTTTATCTTCTTATTGACATGACACAGTATTGTTAAATCTTGTGTCTTCTAATTGACAGTACACAGTGTTGATAAATCCTGTATCTTCTTATTGACAGGACAGGGTATTTTTAAATATTTTGTCTTCTTATTGACAGTACACATTATTGATAAATCCTGTATCTTCTTATTGACAGGACACAGTATTTTTAAATCTTGTGTCTTTTTATTGACAGTACACAGTGTTGATAAATCCTGTATCTTCTTATTGACAGGACACAGTATTTTTAAATCTTGTGTCTTTTTATTGACAGTACACAG
>NW_013682284.1:2389-3172 GCF_000517525.1 Limulus polyphemus | reverse complement strand
TTGACAGGACACAGTATTTTTAAATCTTGTGTCTTTTTATTGACAGTACACATTATTGATAAATCCTGTATCTTCTTATTGACAGGACACAGTATTGTTAAATGTTGTGGCTTGTTATTGATAGTACACAGTATCATTAAATCTTATGAAAACTGTGTACTATCATAACAATAAGATTTTACAATATTGTATCCTGTCAATAAGAAGATAAAGGATTTATCAATACTGTGTACTGTCAATAAGAAGACACAAGATTTAATGATCTGTGTACTGTCAATAAGAAGACATATTGATAAATCCTTTTTATTCTTATTGACAGGACACAGTATTGTTAAATTATGTTTCTTCTTTTTGACAGTACACATTATTGATAAATCATGTACCTTCTTATTGAAAGGACTCAGTATTGTTAAATCTTGTGTCTTCTTATTTACATTACATAGTATTGGTAAATCTTGTCTTCTTATTGATAGTACACAGTATCGTTAAATCTTGTGTCTTTTTATTGACAGTACACAGTATTGATAAATCCTGTATCTTCTTATTGACAGGACACAGTATTGTTAAATCTTGTGTCTTCTTACTGACAGTACAGAGTATTGATAAATCCTGTATCTTCTTATTGACAGGACACAGTATTGTTAAATCTTGTGTCTTCTTATTGACAGTACACAGTATCGTAAATCCTGTATCTTCTTATTGACAGGACACAGTATTGTTAAATCTTGTGTCTTCTTATTGACAGTACATAGTATTGTTAAATTTCGTGTCTTCTTATTGACA
>NW_013682284.1:0-1409 GCF_000517525.1 Limulus polyphemus | reverse complement strand
TATCTTCTTATTGACAGGACACAGTATTGTTAAATCTTGTGTCTTCTTATTGACAGTACATAGTATTGTTAAATTTTGTGTCTTCTTATAGACAGTACACAGTATCGTTAAATCTTGTGTCTTCTTATTGACAGTACACAGTATTATAAATCCTTTATCTTCTTATTGACAAGACAAAGTATTGTTAAATCTTGTGTCTTCTAATTGACAGTACACAGTGTTGATAAATCCTGTATCTTCTTATTGACAGGACACGGTATTTTTAAATTTTTTGTCTTCTTATTGACAGTACTTAGTATCGTTAAATCTTGTGTCTTCTGATTGACAGGACACAGTATTGTTAAATCTTGTGTCTTCTTATTGACAGTACACAGTATTGATAAATCCTGTATCTTCTTATTGAAAGATTTAACAATACTGTGTCCTGACTGTCAATAAGAAGACACAAAATTTAACAAAATTGTATCCTGTCAACAAGAAGATAAAGGATTTATTAATACTGTGTACTGTCAATAAGAAGACACAAGATTTAACGATACTGTGTACTATCATAACAAGTCATAAGATTTAATGATACTGGGTACTATCAATAACAAGCCACACAGTGTTGACAAATCCTGTATCTTCTTATTTAGAGGACACGGTATTTTTAAATTTTTTGTCTTCTTATTGACAGTACATAGTATCGTTAAATCTTGTGTCTTCTGATTGACAGTACACAGTTTTGATAAATCCTTTATCTTCTTATTGACAGGACACAGTATTTTTAAATCTTGTATCTTGTTATTGACAGTACACATTATTGATAAATCCTGTATCTTCTTATTGACAGGACACAATATTGTTAAATCTTGTGTCTTCTAATTGACAGTACACAGTGTTGATAAATCTTGTGTCTTCTTATTGACAGTACACAGTATCGATAAATCCTGTATCTTCTTACTGACAGGACACAGTATTGTTAAATCTTGTGGTACTGTCAATAATAAGAACAGTGTTGATATATCCTGTATCTTGATATTGACAGGACACAGTATTTTTAAATCTTGTGTCTTTTTATTGACAGTACACAGTATCGTTAAATCTTTTGGCTTGTTATTGATAGTACACAGTTTTGATAAATCCTTTATCTTCTTATTGACAGGACAAAGTATTGTTAAATCTTGTGTCTTCTTATTGACAGGACACAGTATTGTTAAATCTTGTGTCTTCTAATTGACAGTACACAGTGTTGATAAATCTTGTGTCTTCTTATTGACAGTACACAGTATTGATAAATCCTGTATCTTCTTATTGACAGGACACAGTATTGTTAAATCATTTGTCTTATTATTGACAGTACACAGTGTTGATATATCCTGTATCTTGATATTGACAGGACACAGTATTTTTAAATCTTGTGTCTTTTT
>NW_013682283.1:0-2832 GCF_000517525.1 Limulus polyphemus | reverse complement strand
TAACCTGGTGTAGATTGAATGTGATACAACTTGTTTATCTAACAGTTTATACTTTAATAAAATAACCTGTTGTAGATTGAATATAATACAACTTGTTTATCTAACAGCTTTTTTACATTATTATTTTCAAAACTAAAAATTTAAAGGGAATTCTAATTTTTCTTTGATGTATAATTTTTTAATTTTTTTTGTAGAATGACAACTGTCCCTATTGTCAGTTTTCTGTTTGTCGCCCTGAAGTCACACCAGCTGAATGCCACCCTGAGGAGGGTATTTACTCAGTTGTTGATGAAGACATATGGCGAGATTTTATGAATGAAGATGGACAAATTGAAGATGATTTTCATCTTAGAAAAGTAAGCATAACTGATAAAATCTGTTATTTGTTATTTTTAAAAACAATAATTTTTTAGATTTTTAGAGATAGATTCAAATTATATCTAATTAAAAACAACTTGATTTTTTGTGTAATACAGATGTGTAATGCTTAGTAAAAGTTGACCAAATTTTTGTGACTCGTACCTAATACATTCAGAGTTATAGTAAATGTTACAATATAAAGATTCACGGAAACAGAGTTGGCTAATAGACCAGTGCCATTCACAGAGGGTTTAAAATCTTGTTCTTAACTGTTACTTGTTGTGTTCAAACAAAATTTCCATGGCAGTTTTTTTAATTGCATTGGAATTATCTTGTACTGTTTCTAGGATTTTTTGTATCTAACTTTATTATACATGTACCCAAGCTTTGTATTCATTTTACAGAAGCAACAGTTAAGAAAAGAGTCTGGTCTATCATAGATATCAACCTTACTAAGGTTAGGGTTCAACAGGACAAGAGTCTGGTCTATCATAGATATCAACCTTACTAAGGTTAGGGTTCAACAGGACAAGAGTCTGGTTTATCATGGATATCAACCTTACTAAGGTTAGGGTTCAACAGGACAAGAGTCTGGTCTATCATAGATATCAACCTTACTAAGGTTAGGGTTCAACAGGGTAGGACAGGAGTCTGGTCTATCATGGATATCAACCTTACTAAGGACAGGATTCATCAGGATAAGAGTCTGGTCTATCATGGATATCAAACTTACTAAGGGCAAGATTCAACAGGACAGGAGTCTGGTCTATCTTGGATATCAACCTTATTAAGGGTAGGATCCAACAAGACAGGTGCCTGGTTTATTATGGATATCAACATTACTAAGGTTAGGGTTCAACAGGACAGGTGCCTGGTCTATCATAGATATCAACCTTACTAAGGTTAGGGTTCAACAGGACTTTCAACAGGACAGGAATCTGGTTTATCATGGATATCAACCTTACTAAGAGCAAGATTCAATAGGACAGGAGTCTGGTCTATCATGGATATCAAACTTACTAAGGACAGGATTCATCAGGACAGGAGTCTGGTCTATCATGGATACCAATCTTATTAAGGACAAGATTCAACAGGACAGGAGTCTGGTCTATCATAGATATCAACCTTACTAAGAGCAGGATTCAACCTGTAATATTGGTATAATTTCTCTCCAGCCACTACATTTGTAAGATTGGTATCCATGATGGACCAGATTCCTGTAATATTGGTATAATCTTCTCCCCAGCCACTACATTTACTATTTTATAGGTTGTCTAATTTCTTAAACTAATGAAAGTGTATGTATTAGAATGATATATGTATCTGTAAAAGGTTCTTGTGTTTCCAACCAGTTATGTCTGTATCATGTTCCATGGTGCACTTCTGCATTGTTTTATGTACTCTAAAGATTCTGTTTGTCATTTCTTTCTTTTTTCTCATGTTGATGGTGAAGAAAGTCAGGACATAAATAAAATAGTCAAGAAAATATTATTATTTGCTGATGATCTTTTACTAAAGTTAGATATAATGAACTTTGAGTGAAAAGAGTAAAATGTTATCTTAGCAAATAAGAAAGATTATAATTTAGTGTTATTAGATATATAAATAAAGTAGGCTTAAAAATATGAAAAATATAACAATTTTTCATGCCAGTTCAATATAAAATTTCCAGGCTATATTCTTTGGAGGAGTGGATACAAAGCTAAGGAGGGAGGCATGGCCATTCTTGCTGCACCATTACAGCTTCCATAGCACTTTCGACGAAAGAGAACAAATTAGAAATGACAAATACATAGAGTACCAAGCTATAAGAAGACGAAGGTAAGAGATCTATCTTCCATTTCTTTAGGATGTTGTGTCATCAGCCCATGTAAATAGTTTAATAAATGTACCAAGCTATAAGAAGACGAAGGTAAGAGATCTATCTTCCATTTCTTTAGGATGTTGTGTCATCAGCCCATGTAAATAGTCTAATACATAAACTTAAAAAATAGGTTTATTTCTATTTTCATGTTATTTTGCAATTAAATGTTTTTCATGCATCTGTTAATGATAAATGAATGTCCTTAGATTACCCTATTTTTTATCATTTAAAAGTACACTTTTAAAATGTTCATGTTAACACACTTTTGACGTGTAAATGCATAAATTATAACATGGAGAAAATTACTTTATAATATGTCCAGAAGATGCATACTAAACTTATCTCTTTTTAACCTCTCACCATGTTGTACTTTTCAATTAAGATTAGATCTTTTGTTAAATGTTACAAGAACCATACTGTTTCTTGTGGTATTATTCTGTCCTGCCATACAGAATTCACTACACAGCAGTTTGATTTGGATATGGCACCATATATCTTCAAATTTGTGTGCTCCCATGGAGGAAATCCTCGGGGAAGGAAAAGCAAGTGATACATTAAACTGTTACTGATGAGAACATTAAAAATTGTACTGTTTTTATATTACATGT
>NW_013682282.1:0-2832 GCF_000517525.1 Limulus polyphemus | reverse complement strand
CATGGTGTGCTGTCAATCAGTCAGTCAGTCATGGTGTGCTGTCAGTCAGTCAGTATGGTGTGCTATCAGTCAGTCAGTCATGGTATGCTGTCAATCAGTCAGTCAGTCATGGTGTGCTGTCAATCAGTCAGTCAGTCATGGTGTGCTGTCAATCAGTCAGTCATGGTGTGCTGTCAGTCAGTCAGTCATGGTATGCTGTCAGTCAGTCAGTCAGTCATAGTATGCTGTCAATCAGTCAGTCATGGTGTGCTGTCAGTCATGGTATGCTCCAGAGTTCTGAGGATCATTGTTCTCTATTCCTCGCTCCCTTCTACTTGTAGCTTTCACTTGTCTAATGTCATCCAGCCAAGTGAATATCTGCATGTCATCCAGCCAAGTGAATATCTGCATGTCATCCAGCCAAGTGAATATCTGCATTTGTCTGTGGTAGAGCTTTGGAGCTGGCGAGTTGGGTTCGAATCTGTGAGTTGCCATAAAATATTCCCCACATTTTAAGCTGTGGATACGTTGTAAGAATGACAGTCAATCCATTAGCGTGGTTTGTAGGATGTTGCTGACTAGCTGCCTTCCATTTGGTTGGTAATTCAAAATTAGGGACGACAGCCCTGAGTAGCTTTGGACATAAGTACCTTCGATTTCACCTGTTATAATTTCTAATGTAATTTGAACAGTTTTGTAATAGAAACTCTAATAACTAATCAAACAAACAAGAAATAATTCGATGAGTAGGTTCAAAATGTCATGGAACAGATTTGTTGTATGTGGTTTCTGACCATCATAGTCTGACACTGCTCTAGCAACCTTTCGAAATTCAATATTACGCCAACTATTAAAACGGTGAAAGAAGGAAACAGTCTATTGCTAGGACTAACAGTTGGAATTTCAAGTAATCATCTGCATAAGGGAGCTTTTTAAGGATGTCAGACCATCTGAAATGGAGTTGTAAACAGATTCAACAAACATTGTCCTGGACTTGGTTTAGCAGTAATAAACAGATTCAACAAACATTGTCCTGGACTTGGTTTAGCAGTAATAAACAGATTCAACAAACATTGTCCTGGACTTGGTTTAGCAGTAATAAACAGATTCAACAAACATTGTCCTGGACTTGGTTTAGCAGTAATAAACAGATTCAAAAAACGGTGTTCAGAAAATGTCGAAGATTTATTGGAAGTCATAATTTCTACATTAATAATTTAAAACCAGACTCTGGTTCAGCCAGGTTCGGATGTTCGTGTTGATATTCAGGTTGTAACACGTACAACAGTAAACAATAGACAACACTTGTTCGTATAGTTTGGACGATAAATGAGACGTGATGATGTGTACCAGCACGTGCTGGCTGTAAGGATAATGGACGATAAATTAGACACTCTCATTTATCGTCCATTATCCTTACAGCCAGCACGTGCTGGTACACATCATCCACGTGATGTGTACCAGCACGTGCTGGCTGTAAGGATAATGGTCACAAGAAGTTAGTAGCTAGATAGTCCATTAAAGTAGAAACATACAGCGCCCACCAAGCCTTGTTTGTCTAGCTAACGGTAGCCTGGTGTGTTTGTACGTTTGTCTTCCATCACAATACCCCCAACAATCGACTTTTGTCCGTAGACTACCGGGTGCAGTTCACTATATCTGGAGCAGTGTGTAAACACTGCAAGTCTGGTGGTCGGCCTTTTGTGTTATGTGTGTATACTAGACAATACACTGCGGGCTCTATCCCATGACGTTCATCCCAGATGACCACATCACTGTTTACGTAATATTCATAGTAACATAAAAGAATACCAGTGCCTTAGAAACTTTGTCGTCGAACGGACCGAAGAACATGTAGCTTAGTCTGTTGGTTCGGCATGTCCACATATAAACAGATATGTTAACATTGGTAGACTTGTTCAGCAGTAGACGCTAGTTTTGTACCTTATACGTAGCGTTTACATCGTGTTACTTGAACTGAGTGTGCTTGTATACATGAGCAGAGTTCACGATGCCGGAGCGCCCTCTATTGTAATGTCGGCTTACTATTAAAATTTAGGTAATCAATGAACGCTTTTATTTATTATGTCCAGTTAGTGTTTCGGTTATTCAATTACAGATTGGCATTGTATTTTGTCGTAAATATCGGATATAGCGAAGGAACTGCTCACTGATATGGGGGGGGGGGGGTTACTCTGTGTTCTGGGCTCATATTATTGTATCTGGAATAAATTCCAGAACGTCCTGTGTTAGCAGGAATAGGGCTTTCAATACGCTCGTGTACTTAAAGATTAGGCTGATTCGTAACGCTACTCCTAAACACCTGATTCGTAACGCTACTCCTAAACGCCATATATGGTATAGAAAGGAAAGTAGGAGCAAGTAAATGGCTCAGCGACAAGACTAAAGGCTTATATCGCTAAAAGCGGTGGTTCGATACCCGTGATGGTGAGAGCACGGATAGCTTATTGTGTAGCTTTGCGCTTAGCAACAAACAAAAGTAGGCCTAATACTTTTGCTAGGCCTAATTCGTAAAGTACTTTACGAATTTTCAGCGTACAGTTTCCTTAAACCGAGTAGTTAAAAAATATTCACTGCGAAACACTTTGATATATTTTTAAACATCTTGTATCGCACTGGTAGCACAATTACGGGTCAGTCACATCGCTAAAGTCTTTCTTGCGGTGTCCTAAAATTTTTGTAAAGTGGGTTATTATACTTTACTGCTTTCATTGGTATTGTTGTTTTTAACATTTCTTTTTATTGTTATCAGTAACATCCGCAAGGTGTCGTACAGCTGTTTATCTATAGTTGTTATCAGTAACATCCGCAAGGTGTCGTACAGCCGTTCAT
>NW_013682281.1:1974-3363 GCF_000517525.1 Limulus polyphemus | reverse complement strand
CTGCCAGTAGCTCAAATTGTGCTCTATATGCTTCCCATCGAATTCCTGTGGCTTCCTTCTTACTGAATCACTCCTATTACTGACATTCATATCTGGGATGTGACTTCTAATGGGACTGAATATGTCTGCATTAGAGTTTAGCTGCGGGGTGTGGAAGGGGCTTGTTATTGTCTGGATCTGGTTAAGTCCATGGTTAATGTATTCTCCTTGTGTAAAAGACAATAAATCGTCCTTTAATGTATCTAATTCGCTTTTAAATTTACTAATGTTTTCCGTTTGTACTTCTTGTTTCCCTTCTTGTTCCAGTTGCCACTGCTGTAGTCTCTCTTTTTGTTTCTTTTCTCGTTCTTCCTGTTTCTTTTCTTTTTCCCCCAACAACTGCTGTAATTTCTCTTCTTGTTTATTTTCTTTCTCCTCCAACCACTGCTGTAATCTCTCTTGTTTATTTTGTTGTTCGAGCTGCCACTGTTGCATGTTTTCTTGCAAATGCCGTAATCTCTCTTCTTCTTTCTTTTTATGTTTAATTTCTCGTTCTTCTTGTTTCTTTTGCTGCTCTTGTATTGCTGCCATCAAGTCTGCTAAGTTGTAGTTTGATTTACCGTCTCTCTTTTCCATTTTTTTTATCCCAATTCTGACACCAGTTTGTTACGCCTCCAGTTGTTAGTTAATTTTCCGTAAATTCGTTCCGACGAAACTTTAGCGACACAAGTCCTTTCTTAAATAAAACTGGTTTATTCTTTCCGAACACAACTTTACCGATACACTTAATTTCAACAGTCGCTCTATACAAACACTATAACTCACGTCTCACGAGCTCGACTTCAACAGTACTCCGTTCAATTACACGCTCTTTGACTGCAGTTCAATTACTCATTACCTCTGTTACGTTGTGACCATCTTATATATACCAGACTACCCTAATCTAGTAGTCTCCCGATAATTCACAAAGGTTCGAGAGAAGGACGTGGCGTGATACTAGTCACGTTACCTCGCTGACGCAACAGTGTCAAAGAAGATATTTTTTTAATTTTTGTAAGTATCACGAAAAAATAATTTGGCTGTTTTTAATTTTTTATAATACAGTTGGTGGATCTCAAGGGCGTATCCTTATGCCACGTTTCACTTAACAGTATTCAGTGGGTGTAATTGGTTAATTTCGATGTTTTTTTGTTTTCTTGTCTTTATTGTTCTTGGTATTAAATTTTTTGATGTAATTATGTATATTATATTATTATATATTATGTATTTATTTGTCCCATTTTTTATGCACATGAATAACTATGAGTGTAGTTAAATAACAAAAAATAGTGTAAGATGTTGTTTCGGTGTTTGTTTTGTGTATAAATTTTGATTAATAAATTCTAACTAAACGTCAGCCGATCGATGCCT
>NW_013682281.1:0-1447 GCF_000517525.1 Limulus polyphemus | reverse complement strand
ATGATGTCGTAATAACTTATTTGAACAATGGAATCATTTTCAGAAAATGTCGTGTTTTAAATTTT
This sequence comes from Limulus polyphemus, assembly GCF_000517525.1. NCBI lineage: Eukaryota > Metazoa > Arthropoda > Merostomata > Xiphosura > Limulidae > Limulus > Limulus polyphemus. Next base: position 1,382 of record NW_013682281.1, on the reverse strand, counting down.
ATTTAATGGTTTAATTTAGATGTTAGTTAAAGCATGCATGAGTTAAAATCGAAAAGTTTGTAAAAAGTGGGACTTGATTCTTCTAGATGATGTCAGGAAAAGCTAGTAACTTAAACAAACATCTAGAATAAGACTTCAGACATCTATATAAATGAACTAAACATACAATTGGTGTGAACGTGCTTTGAAGTCACTATGAGATAGATGAAGTGAAGAAAAAAAAAAAGAGTCATCAATCATTATTCAGTTCTTCACATTATATAGCCGCACAATAGCAGATATAATAGATGAACTCAGTATTCTGAAAGTTGTTTAATCTCGAAGTCTAAGTTCAAGGGCGGTTTATTTCAGTCTACACTTTGATCAACGTGTGTTATAGGGTTAAATTAGTTTCGGAGAATTCCTCTACACATCACTAACTCTGAATAAGCGGACCACTCGGTTAGTAAGCTAACAGTGAACTGGTCATCTCTGTTTTCAATGGTAAGGTACCAGTGAAATATTTGGATCTATGCCCCCCCACCCCCAGTGGCACAGCCACAGCGGTATGTCCGCGGACTTACAACGCTAGAAACCAAGTTTTGATGCCCATGGTAAGCAGAGTACAGAGTACACCTGATGGTGACAAAACCTTGTCGAAACATTGTACATTTACTGTTATGTTAAACTTATTCTAAAGTTTTCCTCATTACCCATTCAAGCCGTCTCCAACCATAATTAGCCTATTGTGTAGCTTTGTGCTTAACTTTAAACAAGCAAGATTATTTTTATATTATTCTTAGTTCAAGATGTGTCCATTTGAACGTCACTTGTAAACTTAGGCTTACAAGTTAGAATACTGTACAAGTTGTGTATAAAAACGTTGAGGAAGAAATAAAGTATTTTTGTTTTCGTTACATAGCCTGTACGTTGAATTATTTGCACCAAATAATCAAAATGAGACGGCCAATCGAAAGAATAACATTACAACACTGAGGTCAAAAATTTAATCGTTTATTTGTTTGAGAGCAAAGTCACATTGGGATATCTGCGAGGAATATAATTTAATTAAGCATTGTAAGTTCATAGATTTACCGCTGTCCCAATGAGGTACAATGTCAGAAGTAAGATTATTTTGTGATAATAAAATAGAATATTGAATAAACTTCAAGTTTCGAGATAATCTCATGAGGTAACATCAGAGATTTATTGGAGCTAGTGAACCCTATCGAGACGGGTAACTAAGGGGTAGGGGGCATGTCATCACGCTTCTATACTTACATTCAAAAATTTATTAAGCTACTATTTTATGAATGAAACTTGGTATGAAAATGTAGATTTTAATTCAAATTTTAGTATAATACATTAGTTAATTTCTTAATTTTTAAACATCGATTTTTGTC
>NW_013682280.1:0-2839 GCF_000517525.1 Limulus polyphemus | reverse complement strand
CCATCATAACAGTATTTCATCTAGTTTAGAAGTGGCTTATGTCATCACAACAGTATTCCATCTAGTCTAGAAGTGGCTTATGTCATCACAACAGTATTTCATCTAGTCTAGAAGTGGCTTATGTCATCATAACAGTATTTTATCTATTATTTTGTTAGAATAGTCTACATTTTATCGTCTTTAATTGGATTGTTTACATTCTCTGTCCCTCATGCTTGTGATAGAAATGTTTACTGTATTAAATGGTGATCATAGAGGTGGCTGTGATAAATAAAACATATATTTACATTTTAGAAGAGCTGGCTTCAGGACCATTTCTGTATCCTGAAGTATCACTGTGATTAGGAGGTCCCTGGTTGTGTGATGTGCTAGAAGTAAACCTGGAATGTTGATTTAATGCCATGAACGTGAAATGATTTAGCTGCGGAGGTATTCCATTCGTCGCTGCCGCTTGTGGTGCCATCTGATGATTGTAATTGTTTTGATGCATCGCTGACCTGTCTCTTTGACTTACTGAATAATAATAATAATAAAAATATACCAATGGATTTTGGAAACAAGTATACAGAGGGTTGAGTATGTTGTATTAAAACGATTTTATGGCCTTACCACTTCGTTACGGTCCATGTCCCCACGTCCGGTCATGTTCTACTTGACGACCGTGCGTCGTGTCAATACCCGTGCAGTGTTGTAGTGTAGTTTCCGTTGCAAAGGGCTCAGTCGAAAGGGTCACATAATTGAAGAATACCACTCTTCTCTGCTGCATTTCATAATCCGTCTAGTATACGAGGACAACGGTATCCTAGCACCCGTTTCCACAGATATTCTAGACACTGATAGGTCTTTCCATCTACCTTTTATTCTACAATTCTTTGAAGTATTTGACGATTGAACGGGTATTTCATGGAAGCAGCTTGTGTGCACGTGACTTGTTTTATCACTTTTCCAGATGTGGGCGGCTTTTGTCACTGATCTTTGTATTTCATATCATTACCCGTTACAGACACCGCCATTTTCTTACAACGGCTGGCTCTCTTTCTTGGGGGTCCTGTTTCCCCAATTTGAAATGCTTCCTTTGTTTTCCAATACCATTAAGTATACAAGGAATATCCCCGTGTTATAAATTCTCAGTTCTTAATCTGAACACATCTTTATTATCTGAGACTATCAATACTTTGCGTGGGAAAGGGCTTTACATACATTTTCCAAAAGCAATCAAGTTTCGGTGATATCACACTACCTACGTCACGCCAAACATGTAGTTCTGATACATTCCGTTCCACTGAAACTTTAAGTTGGCTACGTTTGTCAGTGATTTGTTGAGTTGCATATTTAAAATCGTTTTATTTAATACCCAATCCTCTTTAGTTCAACATATTGTTTTTAAATTAACATCTAATTTCTCAGATAATAGAAATATTCATACAGTAATATCAAAAAACAAAAAATAATCTGAATCCAATTGTTGAAAGTAATATAGGATTAAATCAAACTATAACAATAAATTTGGCATTTCGTGTGAAATAATGCACAGTAAATTATCATTTAAACATTAACAATGTATTCTCAACACTAATACAAAACAACATACACTAAAATGTACAATGTAAGATCAACATTTACAATATTACACGTATTCTCTAATTAATTTGGAATATTATTATTGTTATTTTTAACTCAACTGATTGTTATTTTCAATTGTTAGCTAACGAATCTTGTTGGATATTATTGGAATTATGGCCGAAACTACCGTTAACATCAAGGATGCTGAATTAAAACGTTCTTAACCATTACAGATTTTGGTTTTCTCGTGTGTTGATTTATGTATTACTAGTCAGTTTTTATTAAGTTATATTTCAGTTCTGATCCACTTAGATAGCTTTCTTTTGTTCAGAAGTTATTGATAATGTGTTATAAACCAACACAGAGTTAAAGTATAGTCAAGTCAGTATTAACACTAAAATGTACACTTATTTATACAAAATACATTAAGAATGTACTTTGTCAGATAAAAGTTAAAAATAATCTTTATGTGACACATTATGTAGTAAACATGCATTATCACAACAATGTTAACAATATATTGTTAGCTGTGTGACACATTATGTAGTAAACATGCATTATCTCAACAATGTTAACAATATATTGTTAGCTATGTGACACATTATGCAGTAAACATACATTATCACGACAATGTTAACAATATATTGTTAGCTGTGTGACACATTATGTAGTAAACATGCTTTATCACAACAATGTTAAAAATATATTGTTAGCTGTGACACATCAAACATACTTTATCCCAACAATGTTAAAATGTATTGTTAGTTATGTGACACAGTATACAGTAAACATTTACTCCATCATTTAAAGTTAACATCATTTTTTATGAGTCATGTGACACAATATCCCTTGTTATTTGTGCGACAAAATGTATAATGTACACATACTTTATCAATACTACTTGTCCACCTATAACTACGTATCGTTATCATACTCCGTTCATACCTTATCAATACTACTTGTCCACGTATAACTACGTATCGTTACCATACTCCGTTCATACTTTATCAATACTACTTGTCCACCTATAACTACGTATCGTTACCATACTCCGTTCACTGATGTGTACACTTACTGGTTTGTAGTTCACACTTACTGATTTGTAGTTCACTATGCACTTATAACTACGTATCGTTACCATACACCGTTCACTGATGTGTACACTTACTGGTTTGTAGTTTACAATTACTGGTTTGTACTTCACTATGTACCTATAACTACGTATCGTTACCATACACCGTTCACTGATGTGTATACTTACTGATAGTTCACTATG
>NW_013682279.1:1592-3715 GCF_000517525.1 Limulus polyphemus | reverse complement strand
GTCCATAACACCCTCTATATTTCTACATAGTTGTTCATAACATCCTGTATATTTATTACATAGTTGTCCATAACACCCTCTATATTTCTACATAGTTGTCCATAACATCCTGTATATTTATTACATAGTCGTCCATAACACCCTCTATATTTCTACATAGTTGTCCGTGACATCCTGTGTATTTATTACATAGTTGGCCATAACACCCTCGATATTTTTACAAAGTTGTTCATAACAACCTTTATATTTCTACATAGTTGTCCATAACATTCTTTGTATTTATTACATAGTTGTCCATAACACCCTCGATATTTTTACAAAGTTGTCCATAACACCCTCTTTATTTCTACATAGTTGTCCATAACCCCTGGTGTATTTATTACAATTTTTTTATAACACCTTATGTATTTATTACACAATTGTTCATAACACCACGTGTATCTATTACATTATTATCAAAAGTACCCTCTATATTTCTACATAGTTGTCCATAACACCCTCTATATTTCTACATAGTTGTCCATAACATCCTGTATATTTATTACATAGTCGTCCATAACACCCTCTATATTTATACATAGTTGTCCATAACACCCTGTGTATTTTTTACATAGTTATACATAACTCCCTCCATATTTTTACATAGTTGTCCATAACATCCTGTATATTTATTACATAGTCGTCCATAACGCCCTCTATATTTCTCATCCCAGCTCTATATATTAGACAGTGAATGATCGTAGCTCTATATATTATACCGTGACTGATTGCAGCTCTATATATTATACCATGACTGATCCCAGATCTATTCATTATACCTTGAATATCATAGCTCTATATATTATTCCCTGACTAATTCCAATTCCAAATATTATAACGTGACTGATCATAGCTTTGTATCTTATCCCTGACTCATCCCAGTTCTTTATATTACACCGTCACTGATCATAGCTCTATATATTATACCGAGACTGATCATAGCTCTTTATATTATACCGAGACTGATCATAGCTGTATACATAATGCCCTGACTATCATAGCTCTATATACTATTCCCTGACTAATTCCAGCTCTATATATTATACTGTGACTGATTTGTATCTTATACCGTGACTCATCCCAGTTCTATATATTACACCGTCACTGATCATATCTCTATATATATTATACCGTGACTGATTTCACCTCTAAATATTATGCAGGGATTGATCATAGCTCTATATATTATATTGTGACTGAACATAGCTCTTTGTATTATAACGTGGCTGATCATAGCTCTATATATTATACCGTGACTCATCCCAGCTCTATATATTATACCGTCACTGATCATAGCTCTATATATATTATATCGTGACTGATCCCAGCTATATATATTATACTGTAACTCATCCCAGCTCTCTATATAATTTACCGTAAATCATCCCAGTTCTATATATTATTCCGTCACTGATCATAGCTCCGCATATTATACCGTGAAAGATCGCAGCGCTGTATATTTTATGGTCACTGATCAGAGCCCAAAATATATTATACCGTGACATATCCCAGCTCTTTGTATTATACCGTGACTGATCCCAGCTCTATTCATTATACCGTGACAGATTCAGCTCTTTATATGACACCGTGATTAATCCCAGCTCTATATATATTATACCGTGACTGATCATAGCTCTATATATTATGCCGGGACTGATCATAACTCTTTATATAATACCGTTACTCCTCCCAGCTCTATAAATTATACAGTGACTGATCATAGCTCCATATATATTATACCCTGACTGATCCCAGCTCTATCTATATTATACTGTGACTGATCCCAGCTCTATATATTATACCGTGACTGATTATAGCTCTACATATTATAACGTGGCTGATTCCAGCTCTATATATTATGTTTCGACTGATCATAACTCTGTATATAATACGGTTACTTATCCCAGCTCTATGTATTATACAGTGACTGATCATAGCTCTGTATATTATACCGTGACTCATCCCAGCTCTATATAATATAGCATGTCTAATCCTTAACTGTATATATTTTACCGTGACTGATTCCACTGCTATATATGATACCGTGACTGATCCAAGCCATATATATTATACCGTGACTGATC
>NW_013682279.1:0-718 GCF_000517525.1 Limulus polyphemus | reverse complement strand
TTATACCGTGTCTAATCATCGCTCTATATATCATAACGTGGCTGATCCCAGCTCTATTTATTATGCCGTGACTGATCTCAGCTATATATATTTTCCGTGATTGATCATTGCTCTGTATATTATATTGTCACTGATTCCACTGCTATATATTATACCGTGACTGATCCAAGCCATATATATTATACCGTGACTGATTTCACCTCTAAATATTATACCTTGATTGATCCCAGCTTTATATGATATACCGTGATTGATTCCACTGCTATATATTATATCGTGACAGATCATAGCTCTATATATTATATTGTGTCTGATTCCAGCTTTATATATTATGCCGTGACTGATCATATTTCTGTATATAATACCCTTACTCATCCAAGCTCTATATATTATACAGTGACTGATCATAGCTCCATATATATTATACTGTGACTGATCCCAGCTGTATCTATATTATACTGTGACTGATCTCAGCTCTATATATTATACCGTGACTGATTATAGCTCTACATATCATAACGTGGCTCATCCCAGCTCTATATACTATGCCTCGACTGATCATAACTCTGTATATAATATCGTTACTAATCCCAGCTCTATATATTATACCATGTTTGATCCCTGGCAGTAAATATTACACTATGACTGATCTCAGCTCTATATATTTACCATGTTTGATCCCTGGCAGTAAATATTACACTATGACTGATCTCAGCTC
>NW_013682278.1:2528-3797 GCF_000517525.1 Limulus polyphemus | reverse complement strand
GAGATTAAAGCAGTGGCAAGAAAACCTGCAACAGTGGCAGCTCGAACAGAAAAATAAACAAGAGAGATTACAGAAGTTGTTGGAGGAAAAAGAAAAGAAACAAGAAGAGAGACTACAGCGGTGGTTGGAGCTGAAAGAAAATAAACAAGAAGAGAGACTACAACAGTGGTTGGACGAGAAAGAAAATAAACAAGAAGAGAGACTACGACAGTGATTGGAGGAGAAAGAAAATAACCAAGAAGAGAGACTACAACAGTGGTTGGATGAGAAAGAAAATAAACAAGAAGAGAGAGACTACAGTGGTGGTTGGAGGAGAAAGAAAATAAACAAGAAGAGAGATTACAGCAGTGATTGGATGAGAAAGAAAATGAACAAGAAGAGAGACTACAACAGTGGTTGGATGAGAAAGAAAATAAACAAGAAGAGAGAGACTACAGTGGTGGTTGGAGGAGAAAGAAAATAAACAAGAAGAGAGATTACAGCAGTGATTGGATGAGAAAGAAAATGAACAAGAAGAGAGACTACATCAGTGGATGGAGGAGAAAGAAAATAAACAAGAAGAAAGTCTCCAAAGGTTGAGAGAAAGCCAGAGTACACAAATGGAAAACATTAGTAAATTTCAAAGTGAATTAAATGCATTAAAGGATGATTTATTGTCTTTTACACAAGGAGGATACATTAACCCTCGACTTAATCAGCCCCAGACAATGGCAAGCCCCTTCCAGACCCCACAGCTAAACCCTAATGCAGACATCTTCAGTCCTGTCAGAAGTCACATCCCAGATATGAATGTCAGTAATAGGGGTGATCTAGTACGAAGGAAACTACAGGAATTCGATGGGGAGGCACCATGGGAAGCAGATAGAGCACAATTTGAGCTCCTGGCAGAGATGAATGGATGGACAGAGGAGCATAAAGCAGTATATCTGGCAACGAGCCAGAAGGGACAACCACTGGAAATAATTGGACAGTTGTCAGCAGACGACAGGCACAACTATAGAGCACTGGTAGCGGCTCTAGAACTCAGGTATGGAACCCAAAACCAGTTTGTAGATGCTTTGGACAGTCCACAACTGAAGATACAAATAAAGCAAGCACGCCCCTCTACTATGCAGGATGCAATGGCCAGAGCTCTTGAATTTGAATCCTATGTTAAGTCCAGCACAGAGGTACCAAGGTTAGTACAGTCATCAGGATTCAAGGCCAGAAAAGGTCAGCTTTCAGAGCGGTTTGACGGTCTTTGCTGGCACTGTAACAAACCTGAGCACA
>NW_013682278.1:0-1573 GCF_000517525.1 Limulus polyphemus | reverse complement strand
ATAACAGTGGCCAATTTCTCTAGATGTGAGCAGACACTTAAGGAAGGGGCAATGTTAGGTGTGTGCCAGAAGGTAGAGCCAGTCAATGTTAAAGCAAGAAATACAACCATAAAGAAAGGACATTTAACTGACCTCTATAAGAAGAGCACAGTCCATTTGTTATCATCACAGGATCTTCAGGTTAGGGAACTTTTGGCAAATTATGTAGACGTCTTTTCGAAAGGAGATCATGACCTCGGCTGCACAGACCTTGTGGAACACAAAATAAACACAGGCAATCACCGTTCAATAAAGATCCATCCACGAAAAATAGCTCCAGTAAAGCGACAAGAGTTGGAGAAGGTCAGATGGCCTAATTAAGGAAGGGATGGTCGAGAAATCAGATAGTTCCTAGTCAGCTCCCGTCGTGTTAGTCCAGAAGAAGGATGGGACCCAATATTGCTGTGTGGACTTCAGGTCTCTTAACAGTATAACCGAAAAAGAATCATATCCACTGCCAAGAATTGATGATACTCTTGATGCCCTAAATGAAGCCAGGTGGTTTTCAACTCTGGACTTAAAGTCAGGTTTCCATCAAGTGAAAAATGGTTGAAGCAGATAAACCTAAAACTGCATTTAGTTATGGCCAAGGTCTCTGACAAAACCGTGTGATGCCCTTCAGGAAAGAGTACTGGAAGGTCTACAATGGAGGATAGCCCTAGTGTACCTGGGTGATGTCATTGTATTTGCAACAACTTTCAATGAAGAAATGTCCGGGCTGGAGGAGGTATTCAAGCATTTGAAAGCAGCAAACCTCAAACTCCATCCCGAGAAAAGCCAGTTGTTCCAGAAAGAGGTGCTTTACTTAGGTCACATTGTAAGTGAGCATTGCGTGCAAACTGATCCTGACAAGGTGAAAGCAGTGCGTGATTGGCCAACACCAGACAATGTGGGAGAGTTAAGAAGTATCTTGGGACTCTGTACTTATTACCGGAAATTTCTGAAGGACTTTGTAACTATAGCTTCTTTACTACTTGATTTGACGAAAAAAGGCCAGAAGTTCGAATGGACAGTTTTTGCCAGCATGCTTTCAAGACATTGAAAGAAAAATTGGCCTCATCTCCACTTTTAAAACTTCCAAATCTCTCACTGCTCTACATACCGGATTATGATGCTAGTAATGTCGGAATTAGAGGAATGTTGTCTCCGAAAGTGGGCGAAAACGAACATGTGGTGGCCTACTTCAGTAGGGTCCTGAGTAGACCAGAGAGGAACTACTGTGTAACACGGAGGGAACTCCTTGCTATAGTAAAGAGTCTGACATATTTCCATCCTTACCTCTATGGTGCCAGGTTTACCATCAGGACAGACCATGCTGCATTACGCTGGTTAAGATCATTAAAGAACCCAGAGGGACAATTGGCACGTTGGATTGGAAAGATAGACCAGTATAATTATGTTATTGAATATAGAGAAGGAAAATCTCATGGAAATGCCGACGGACTGAGCCAAAGACCCTGCAAAAATGACTGCAGACATTGCTGCAAAAGAGAGGTTGACCTAACCAGGTGTCATCAAGCTGATGTCAAAGTGA
>NW_013682277.1:1701-2853 GCF_000517525.1 Limulus polyphemus | reverse complement strand
CAGGATAGTTCTAGAAAGTAGAGGGCGTGAGAATAGTCACGTGATCTCGATGACGCAACAGATCCTTATTTCTACTAAAAAATGTGATATTAGTTCTATGTATGAATTTAGTCTGTTCGTAACATGATCGTTTTTAGTTTATCTGTTTTGAATTTCAAATGTGGAGTGCTTTTTATCCGTAATTATGCAATTTTTACCTCTAAAAGACTGTTCTAAACTAGAACAAATGTGTTCAAAACACTCATCGTCAAACGTAACGTTTCATCGCGTCTAGCCTAACTTAGGCCTATTGGTGTAGTAGGCTCAAATAATTTAGGCTAACCTCTTTGGTCAAATAAAGAACTATACAGCTAGCTAACATACTGCATTACTTAATATCTAACCTATTTTGAGAAATTTATAATAGATATTAAAATTAATTTGTTACCTAACAAAAAATTTCACATTCGGTGATTGAAATTTGTAACGACTAGCTTAACTGTTTAATCTAAGCATTTAAAACCTAACATTACTCGCACACCACTTTTCCCAAATACATATCGATAAAATAAGTAAAATCGTCTGGCGCATATATATATATATGCTGTTTAGTTTCACTATAACTCTGAAGAGAGCGGTACCTACCTGATCGATGAAAACCATCTTAATTAAATTATCGGTTAAACAATCGCCTATGCAGTTATAACTATATGTTTGTTTTGAATACAACCATCTATTGACTAACAAATACAATTTGTACAGAACATAGTTTATGGACTTACATAGTGATAAACTGAATTATAAAATATAACGTAAAATTTATGACATATGAAAACTTATACAACTTTGAAATGATAAAGCTTCAATTCGAAAAAAACATATCAGTACTTTCAATTATTATTACTAGATGGCGTAATAATAGCTTTTGTAAACTGAAACTCTTTCCGAATAACAATAAATCATTTGTAACAACAAAGTGACGATAGTATGTTTGACCAACAGTACTTATTTGAATAAACAACAATAAGGCTATCTAGTAGTAACTTACTGAAAACTAGCTGGAGTACCTACCCCTTGGACTGAAATTATGTTAATTCTTATCTTAGGACATGAAAAGTTGCTTCCCTTATATGTAATTGTAAAAAACGCCCATAAAAACTGCAAAACACAAAA
>NW_013682277.1:0-1691 GCF_000517525.1 Limulus polyphemus | reverse complement strand
ATGGACCCAATGAACCTCCATACCAAATTTGGTATAAAACGTGACAGAAAGATACTTCATTTTAGCACACACAAAAAAGGACTTTGAGATTTAAATTTAAAAACAAAAGGAACATTTCCATATTGTAAAAACGTAAAGAAACAACGAATATTTGAAAACAAACAAATATTGACTAGAGAGACATAAATTTCAAAAACTACAAGTTGTTAGCTGATTAATGCCCCGAATTGACCTCTTGGCAAAGAAAACACTAAAACAGGAAATCCACCAAGTGCAGAGAACGAGGATGTAAGGTTCAATAATTTATTCAAATTACTTGCACACTTGGAAACACGTTGTAATCTTTTATTCTTTTGTAATTGACTAAAAAGCATAATTATAATAAAAACTATCCGAAATTACTCTCGGGTTGCTACTTTCCCCATGTCACACACACCTTAATTCTAACACCCATGTTTCTCTACTTCTCCCATGTCACACACACCTTAATTCTAACACCCATGTTTCTCTACTTCTCCCATGTCACACACACCTTAACTCTAACACCCATGTTTCTCTACTTCTCCCATGTCACACACACCTTAATTCTAACACCCATGTTTCTCTACTTCTCCCATGTCACACACACTTTAATTCTAACACCCATGTTTCTCTACTTCTCCCATGTCACACACACCTTAACTCTAACACCCATGTTTCTCTACTTTTCCCATGTCACACATACCTTAATTCTAACACCCATGTTTCTCTACTTCTCCCATGTCACACACACCTTAATTCTAACACCCATGTTTCTCTACTTCTCCCATGTCACACACACCTTAACTCTAACACCCATGTTTCTCTACTTCTCCCATGTCACACACACCTTAATTCTAACACCCATGTTTCTCTACTTCTCCCATGTCACACACACCTTAACTCTAACACCCATGTTTCTCTACTTCCCCATGTTACACACCTTAACTCTAACACCCATGTTTCTCTACTTCCCCATGTTACACACACCTTAACTCTAACACCCATGTTTCTTTACTTCTCTCATGTCACACACACCTTAACTACAAAACTCTTCTCATGTTTATCTACCTCATCCACACATTAAATCTAAAGCTCCCCTCCTGTTTTTCTGTTTCAGCCATACAACAAACACACATTAAATCTAAAGCTCTCGTCATGTTTTTCTATTTCAGCCATACAACAAACACACCTTAAATCTAAAGCTCCCCTCCTGTTTTTCTATTTCAGCCATACAACAAACACACCTTAAATCTAGAGAGTGGTATGGATGAAAAAGAGAAACAAGAACAATTAACTCTAGCGATACTTTCCAAATAGGCCTAATTCTTAAACGATGTGATTCATGGTGACTTGTTCAAATGATAAAACACAAAGTTATGTCAGCCACCATTTTGCCATAAACTAGTATGGTCACCACAGCTTCTTTCTGTTAGCTTCGAACATGATCGCCCAGTGAGCAATCTATTTATCATAGGTCATTGGTAGGGGGAGGTTTGAAATAGAAGAAACATACAATTTTCGTAATATGTATCCAACAAACTTATAGATACTTTATATATCTATATAGTTACCAAACTGGCAACGAATCTCCGACTCAACAAGACCAATATCTATATAGTTACCAAACTGGCAACGAATCTCCGACTCAACAAGACCAATATCTATATAGT
>NW_013682276.1:0-2844 GCF_000517525.1 Limulus polyphemus | reverse complement strand
TGTATTCGTCCGAGTTAAGTCCAAGAGAATTGAATTTATTCAAATAGCTTAACCTCAAGGATAGGGTAATTTAGGAGTGTAGGAGTCTCTAAATTTCTTGGGCACCAAAATACCGAATATAACTTTCAAATACAGGGGTTGAGTATGTTGTATTAAAACTTCTTGATTGTTACATATTGATGCTTGTTGTACGTGGATGCATTTTAACACTGATTTTTGTGTTCTTAGATCTTCATGGCTTGGATACGACTTGTTGCAAGCCTCTTTCTGGATGTTCTGGTGCCCCATGTTTATCCATATTAATTTGTTTCACAATGCCATTAAGTATAAGGGATATCCCACTATTGAAAATTATAAATCCCAGATCTGAACATATCTTTATCATCCGAGTGTATGAATATTTTACGTCGGAAAGAGCTGCCTTTCCAAAAACGATCAATTTTCGGTGGCATCACACTACAAAACGCCAAATAATATCAAACTGTAATTCTGATATCGACTGTAGTAGTCACTTGACTTGCTGATTTTCTCATTATAAATTGGTTTAATATAACTTACCCAATCTTTACAAGTTCTGTTCATTTAACAAGTAAAAACGATCATGTAGCATTCAAAACGTAGCTATTTTTATAACAGTCTGTTTCACGGATGTAATTACTTTCATCCACCACGAGGAAGTCTTAATAAAGTGTAGCAGCTTCTGTAAAATCAAGTTATTTCTCCAGCCAATCAACGTCATGCATGACGAACCACCGTTGAATTGAATTAGTTTTTCTTAAGCAGGAACTTAAAATTGTTTTTCTATATTAGAGATGAAACTGATTAATCAGAACCGAGCACTTGTGTAGTTTTATCATTACTTCAAGCCTTTTTTTTAGAGGGGGGGGGGGGGAAACACAACAATTTTATATAGCTCAAGTCACGTGATGATATATTTTTCAGTCCGAACATCAAACCATAACCTACATCGGTGATCCTGTTAAGGACAAGGTAAGTAGTGGGCCATTTGTTGCTAGTAGTTCTTATCCAGACATATATTAAATTTCAGTTATATACTCGGCTAAATAAGCTAAATTTATGTAATTTTTAGTTCTTAAAATATTGTCGTAATCTAAAATGATTAAATGACAATACGATAAATATAAAAGTATCGTTCTGCGGTTTGAATATAATAATCAATCTGGACTTTTTCTACTAGTATTTCTTCCTTAAACTTCGACTTGAATTTGATGACTTTCTGCCCTATGTCTTACCTAACTTTCTTATTTTCAAATGCTTCAACTATAATACAGTACCTCAAGGATTCATCAAGCCTAAATGGTGCTACAGTGCATGTAGGCCCGACACCTAGTGGAAGCAAAATCAATTACCAGGTAACGACACATAATCTCCCATATTTTAAAATGTTTTCAATGCTGTTTGCTACTGCAAATGATACAATAGCTTTTGCATTGTTTTATATTCACTTGTTTTCATGCACCTCTTATATTCATTAAAAAAAAGTTTCTTTAATATATTTTGCATTTGGTTTTATTTCGTAAGTTCCCTCCCCCCCCTTCCCCCCAAGTGGCTCAGCAGTAAGTCCGAAAACTTATAACGTTAACAACCGGGTTTCCGAAACGCGTTGTGGGCATAGGACGGATAGCCCATTGTGTAGCTTTGCGTTTAACAACAAAACAAATAAAGTTTCTCCCGGATTTACAACGCTAAAATCCGGGGTTTGATTTCCGCGGTGGATAGAGCGCAGATAGCCTAATGGGACTTTGTACTAAGACAAATAAACAACCAGTATTCCTCTAAAAGTATCAGTCCAGTCACTTTATATGTTATTTTGTTTACAGCCTGAAGATTTGTTACACAACATACTCAGGCTTGCTTTCAACTTCCTTTGGCTTTTAGAATAGCTACAATCCTGCCACTTGGTGAGTTTCGCCAAAAGATGGCATATTAATCTGGTATTTTAGCCAAGCACACATACCATCAGCAATATATCTTCTACTTAGACTTTACATAATCAAGCCAAATGTTAAAGGGGGTTTATAGGATCGTATCGTGTTAGTAAAACCGAAATGTCTTATACAGTGTAGGGCTAAAATGTGTAATGGACTGCTTCTGCTTATCTGAGAGTCGCGAGTTCGAATCACGTTCCCGATCATGCTCGCCCTTTGAGCTGTGAGGGCGTTATAATGTGATGGTCAATCCCAGTATTCGTTGTTTCAATGGAAGTTTAGGTAGAGTAAAACCAGTAGGTTTAAACAGGTTTGCGCAAAATTCAAAAACAAACAAACAATACTTTCTACCTTGCTTCTCGCGTGGGACAAGGTTTTGGTTTCATTCCTGATAACCTCTTCAGGCCACAAGTTCCAAGCTTACAATATTAACGCTGCCTGCAATACCAGTGCATTAATTGTTTGTTTTCAATGTTTAGCCACAGGAAAGTCAAACTGAAAGACAAATAAATATATCCAATTTGGATGCGTAAAAAGATCAATTAATTAAAAGAAAGTACAAATATTACATATAGTCCATGTAAGCTGGGAAGAGCGCGTCCCAGTGGTTAGCGTGTCAAAGTGTGTATTCAGAGTTCTGTATTTCGCACCCTGTTACCGCCAAATAAAAAAAATCGCCATGGATACATTATAAGAGTAACAGCCAAATTCTACTATTCAGTTAGAATAGCGGACGAGTTTGCGATGGCTGTTGTTAAGTAGTCTCACAGCCAGCCCTCGAGTAGCCTTGCTTGAAATTCAACAAGTAAACAAATTTGATACATACTTTACCATATACAGTAAACTAATAATGCAAGGTACTGCTAGTATCACCTAGATCCAATAGATCTTTATT
>NW_013682275.1:2312-3589 GCF_000517525.1 Limulus polyphemus | reverse complement strand
TGATTCGAGGAACCAAACAAGATGAGCATTAACCATCCTCTCTGAGATGTTACAGAAACAGCTAGTGAAAGCAATTGGACGATAATTAGAAGGAATTTTTTTATCCTTCCCAGGCTTAGAGAAAGGGAGGACAATAGCCTGGTGCCAAGCATTAGGAAAAACATTCTCCTGCCAGATCTGGTTAAAACAAGCAGAAGAATAGCAAGAGAGAGATGGCGCAGCATCTCATAATGAACATCATCAAGTCCAACTGTGTACTGTCAGGCTGAAGAAGAGCAAGTTGGAGTTCCATCCATGTAAGGAGGCAATTACAGTCATAGAGACGATCGGCCCAAAAAGAAAGAGGCAATCTCTCTGCCCAAGACTTGATGGTCAAGATGGCGGGGATAAACAGAAGTGCTGGATGCACGAGAAAAGCTCTCACCAAGAGCACCGGCGATATTCTGTACATCAGCAACTACCTGGCTATTGGAGAGCAAGATGGAAATGATATGTGAAAAATACCTCCCATTGACCTTTCCAAATCTTGTCCCATATGACTTTGATGTCTGACCTGCCGAGCATGAGCATGGGCCTGTTGGAAAGTGATGCAGGGGAAAAGAGTGGGATACCTGCAAAAAGTATCCCAGGCCCATTTCTGAGCCTTTCATGGCTGCTGGAGACCATCTTGTACGAAGATACTGTCGGAAACGTGTTGAGGTTTTAGGTATAGAATGAACAACTGCTTGAATGAGGCAGTCAGTTACTGCCTCCATGCAGTCGTTAACAGATGGAAAACTAATGACAGCAGGATGAAAATGTTTAGCAGAGAGGACTGTTATGAGTATTAAAAACTTTAATTAAAATAAAGTATAAGAATACGTTTCGACCTTCTTAGGTCATCTTCAGGTTAACAAAGACAGTTTGAAACTGACCATTACTGGGCACATGTCTTAGGGACGAGAGTGTGAAAAGGTATGAGATTGTAGGGGGCGTAGCAGTTAGATGTTAGGTGACTAATAAAGGTATAAAGGTGTTGATTCAATTTTGGTTTGAGTTCTTGTATTAGTAGGACTTCTTTGATTTTTCGTTTGTTTGCCTTTGCTTCTCTACTTAATATGTTGGTGTATTCTATGCTTATGTTGTGTTTTGCAGTGTTCAAAAATGTGGGAAGGTGATTTGCTGTGTTCATTGAATATGTTTTCCATTTTCCGGCTAGTTAGAAGACGTGGCAGTTATTGCATTGTATTTGATAAATAACGTCGGTGTTATCTTTGTCAGTGTAATTTTTACATAGT
>NW_013682275.1:0-1569 GCF_000517525.1 Limulus polyphemus | reverse complement strand
CTACTCTGTCTAGCATGAGACCTGATGGATAGTTTTTTTTTTTAATTTCGCACACAGCTACACGAGGGCTTTCTGGGCCTGCCGTTCCTAATTTAGCAGTGAAAGACTAGAGGGAAGACAGCTAGTCATCACCACCCACTGCTAACTCTTGTGCTACTATTTAATAAACGAATATTGGGATTCACCATCACATTATAACGTCCCTACTAAAAGAGCAATCATGTTTGTTGGGACGGAAAGTTGAACTCGCGACCGTCATATTGCGAATCGAGTGTCTTAACCACCTGGCCTGGTGAATAAAGCGCTCGACTCGCAATATGAGGTTCGCTGATTCGAATTTCCCTCACCAAACATACTCATCCTTTAAGCCCTGGGGGCGTTATAATGTTGTGGCTAATCCCACTGTTCATTGGTAAAAGAGTAGCCCAAGAGAAGGTAGTGTTGATTAGCTGCTTTCCCTCTAGTCAATCACTGCTAAAGTAAGGATGGCTATCCCAGAAAACTCTCTTGTAGCTTTTCTCGAAATTCAAAGCAAAGCAAACCATAACTACTCATCATACAAATTGGTATATAGAGTGGATGTCATGAACACATTGTCAATCTGTCCAATCACACTAAATGTATAAGATTTCCTTACTTTTATATTATGATATAAATAATACTAATTTACGTTTGTCGTTTGTCATTGAATTCAAGTTTGTTTATATATCATGGAAACTTTCCAAATGAAGAGGCGATTATTGAGCATCTTAGATTCAATCACTTTGGTGAGTGTTTAACAGGATTTGTTTAGAGAAATTTGTAATCTGACCAATCATATGGTTAAACACGACGATATTTCCTAATTGTTATTACATATGGCTGTTGATATTCTGAGGAAACAACATCGTATTTTTCAAATTAGGATCTGTCTAGAAGATGAAAAATACGACAGATATTCCTCATCTAAAGATAATGATTCTGTATAATCACTTGATTTATAGTTAAAGGTCTTTTTCAGGACCATCAAATTATGATAGTGAAAATGTCATGAATGTACATTTTGTGTTTTGTATCGTTCCGTACAGTGAAAGAATAGACAAATTCGTTTTTACAGATTATTAAGGTCAGTGACATACAAAATCCATTCTCCATTAATTAAGTTAGACTTAATATTGAATATACAATTTATCTTGGCTGTAAAGTATATTCTGTAATGATAAACGCCATTCATTTCTTGTAGACCATTTCTTTTATTATGAGAACAGTATAAACAATGAAATTGAGATATTTTGTCAAGTACTTTTTATTCATAAAAGCAACTATTTACAAATATCTCTTTACAATCTTCCATGGTAGGACACATTATAATTGTCAACTCTATAAAGCAAAATTGATACAGTACTTATTTGCTATTGAACTCTGCAAAATACCAGAATTGTAGAGAACCTTTTTCCAGTTATAAACTAGGTACGTTTGTCTGGGAAACGTATTGATTACCTGATGCTTTGGTGAACTAAAAAACTTAAAATGTTATAATTTATGAGTGTACATAAAGTAAGGTTTTCAAAATTTGAAATATCAACAAAT
>NW_013682274.1:2630-3846 GCF_000517525.1 Limulus polyphemus | reverse complement strand
ATGAGGGGAAGGAGAAGACAGACACAGGCTAAGTACAGCATTTGATGAGGGGAAGGGGGAGACACACACTGGCTAAGTACAGCATTTGATGAGGGGAAGGGGGAGACACACACACCCTCTAACACTACCAGTTATCCCACTTAAATATCGAAAACAATTAAGAGCATTAGAATCTGTTCCAAAGAATATTACATCTTTTTACACAAAAGTTAGAGTCCTAGTGGCGTCTAAAAACTCATGTCTTCTCTACAAGAAATACACTAAACAATGATATCAGTCCAATACTAGTATCCTGGATGTCAACATAACACACGTAGTTATATAATGTTACCCAATACACTAAACAATGATATCAGTCCAATACTAGTATCCTGGATGGGTATTGGACTGATATCATTGTTTAGTGTATTGGGTAACATTATATAACTACGTGTGTTATGTTGAGAGTGTCTTGGATGTCAACGTAAAACACGAAAATCAAGGAATCCATCTTAATTGAACAAAACAACCCTAGTCTAAACCAACACCTTGGGGTGCAACGATATCCGGTCCTGTGACCTCTGTTTCATACTGTATATATATATATGTGTGTGTGTCATTGTAATCTACTTTTACCTAATGATCACAAAACCTTGACGAGACGTTGTATATTTAGTGTTATGTTAAACTTATATTAAAGTTTTTCTTCATTACCCATTCAAGCCGTTTCCAAGCATTATTAGTCTCAAAGTGGGTTCCTTGTCATCGAATTTGAATAACACACGTGATATATATATATTGCTACCCAAAGCACTAAACATTGATATCAGTCCAATACGAGTGTCCTGGATGTCAACATAACACACGTGGTATGTAATGTTACCGAAAGCACTAAACAATTATATCTGTCCAATACCAGTATCCTGGATGTTAACATAACACAATTGGTATATAATGTTATACAATACATTAAACAATGATATCAGTCCAATACGAAAATGTCAACATAACACACGTGTTATATAATGTTACCAAATACACTAAACAATGATATCAGTCCAATACTAGTGTCCTTGATATCAACATAACACAAGTGTTATATAATGTTACCCAATACACTAAACAATGATATCAGTCCAATACTAGTGTCCTTGATATCAACATAACACAAGTGTTATATAGTGTTACCAAATACACTAAACAATGATATCAGTCCAATACTAGTGTCCTTGATATC
>NW_013682274.1:0-1630 GCF_000517525.1 Limulus polyphemus | reverse complement strand
CAACATAACACAAGTGTTATATAATGTTACCCAATACGCTAAACAATGATATCAGTTAAATACTAGTGTCCTTGATATCAACATAACACAAGTGTTATATAATGTTACCCAATACGCTAAACAATGATATCAGTCCAATACTAGTGTCCTTGTTATCAACATAACACAAGTGTTATATAATGTTACCCAATACACTAAACAATGATATCAGTCCCATACGAGGATGCCAACATAACACACCATATCAAGGACACTAGTATTGGACTGATATCATTGTTTAGTGTATTTGGTAACATTATATAACACCAACATAACACAAGTGTTATATAGTGTTACCCAAAGATACATACTTATTCCAAGTTCTTTAAAACATGACTTTAATGACTTCTAGAAAGTCTTCTCTAGCAGCAAACTTATTCATGGTAAACGCTCTACATTTGTGTAAAAATCCTGGCGACCAATTATAATGAAGAGTTAATGAATCTCGTTCTCTCCCCCACCCATTCTTTATTTTCTTCATTCCCGTTTTTAAAAATACAGGCGCGAGAAGTTTACTAGTTTATGTTTGTATTCAAAGTCGTGTACAGGGGGCGGAACCGTTCCAGAGCCGTACGTATAAATACGACCTGGGAAGTGGAACGTCATGACATCGACTTTAACTGTGTGTTCGTGTTGAGTAATGTTTGTGTTTATCGGCTTACTTGTGGTGCTTCTGGGACTTCAGTACCTGTGAGTGAAACTCCGTTCAAAATCGGTTACCTCTAATTTCTGTTTCGTTTTATTTTCACTATCGTAATCTAGCACTGCCTAGGTCATCTGATAAGTTAAAATAATGATTTGTTGTTTTTAAACTAAGAAATGGAAATAGAAGAAAATATATTTAGTATTGTTTCAAAACTATTACATATTAATGATCTTGTCTTAGAACACCCTTAAATTGTAGTGTTTTAGCCAAAGAATTGGATACCAGGTAAATACTTGTTTTTTAATTGACACGAAGCTTCAAAATTTGATGTCTGCTCTCTGTGTACCGAAAGGAATCGAACTTTGAATTATAGCGGTGTAAATCTACAAACTTCCTGCTGTCCCAACAAGGAGGGCACGTTTAGTTGTGTATATCAAAAGGTTAGGGATTATTTATGTTAAGTATCGCAGCAAGTTGAATAATCTTATTTAACAATCCATAAAGGCTTAACAAGTAACTTAAAATATGCACCGAGTTCTACTAAGATGAAGAAAATTTTGTTGCATAAACTTTCATTATTCATTTTTTCAACTTGTTGATTTATCGGACATTTGAAAGACGTTGAGTTCTGTTGTTGTTAAACTTGTTGATTTATCGGACATTTGAAAGACGTTGAGCTCTGTTGTTATTAAACTTGTTGATTTATCGGACATTTGAAAGACGTTGAGCTCTGTTGTTATTAAACTTGTTGATTTATCGGACATTTGAAAGACGTTGAGCTCTGTTGTTATTAAACTTGTTGATTTGTCGGACATTTGAAAGACGTTGAGCTCTGTTGTTGTTAAACTTGTTGATTTGTCGGACATTTGAAAGACGTTGAGCTCTGTTGTTGTTAAACTTGTTGATTTGTCGGACACTTGAAAGACGTTGAGCTCTGTTGTTGTT
>NW_013682273.1:1905-3518 GCF_000517525.1 Limulus polyphemus | reverse complement strand
ACCCAGAGCTAAAGTTTATATTAAACTTTGCTGTTTTGTTCGTTAAAAATATGAATACCGTTGTTTCCTATGTATATAAACTGAAAATACCATATAATCATTTTACTAAACACAGGAAGAAACAATTCCAGCGAACTAACTACTGTGTACGAAACGTCAAGACAATCATGTAGTAAAGAACTTGGTGGACCAGTTTCGAAAGATTTGGACTGTATAACAACAATAAATAACGGAAAAATATGTGAATCATTGGAAGAAGATTCAGCCAATGTGAACGATGATGACGAACAACCTTACAGTTGAACTTCATGTGTCACCAAAGGAAGCTCTGAAAATGAAAGAATTTTACCTTTTATCCATAGTTTGTATTTGTTCATGTTATCCATTCATGTTTGTGAATGCTTTTTATAAGGTAAGTATATCAACTTGATATTAATTTGTTTTTTCTGATATAATGAAAGTTTCTGACTCCCAAAACTACGACTTACATAAATAAATTAACATTATACTCATCATAAACCATCTTGAGATACTGCATGGAACTAAACATTATGTACGAAAATATTGATTGTGGTGTTCAAACCTAATATAAAATAAGAACTTGTAGTTACAAACTAAGTACCAACACCAGGACTGTTTTGACACAATTTCACCTGATTAGTGAAAGAAAGTTATTTTTAGTTCAAAAATACCTTCTTACTGTTTTCCAGACATATGGACAGACGTTTATATCAGACGACACGTTTCTGTCCACCATCGGTTCTGTAGCTGGAGCTGTTCATGCCCTTAGCCGAGTGATTGTGGGCTTAATTCATGACAAATTATCTTACAAGGTAAGAATGTGTAAAGCGAAGTGATTTGTGTTGTTATTAATAATTATTAACGTAATATTTGTTGTATAAAGTGTATACAATCTTTATGGCTCAGCGGTTAACTAGAACGCTTATAACGATAAAATTCGGGTCTTGATCCCTGCCGCGGAACAACATAATCCCGTTGTTTGCTTTACAAATAAAATGAAAATATATGTGTGTAATGATACTCCAAGATATGGAAACAGTGAAGTCTAAATCCCTAATCAGGTAACAACATAACCCATTCTTTGCTTTGCTCATAAAACGAAAGTAAATCTCTATAATACTACTCTGAGATACGAAAACAGTAAAAATAGTTTAAAAAAATAAAAATTTAGAAAACCACTGTTTCGACAGAATGTTTAGAATAATTCAATATAACGCACAGGAAAGGATTATCCAAATAATACCAGCTCACATAACTAATCAGTCGATTTCATAAGTACTCAGTGTAGTTTTTTCCCAGTGAAATCAAAGGATACAAATGTAAAATATACTTAACCCAAAATCAGGACAGAATAATATGTATGGATACTAAAAACCTTGTTTGGAATACACATTACAAAATTTTTCATTGTTTATCTACCTGTGGTTTGAGGCTTCTTGTATTTTTAATTTGTTTTTTTAACTCTATTCACATTGAGTTATATACATATAAATGTATAACTCTTTTAGTTGACGATGCTCCTATATATATATATATATTTATAAATCTTTAGTTAACGATTCTTCTCTTGCTGGGAATAAAGACAGTACTGC
>NW_013682273.1:0-1233 GCF_000517525.1 Limulus polyphemus | reverse complement strand
TGTGTTGTTATTAATAATTATTAAAATAATATTTGTTGTCTAAAGTGTATACAATCTTTATGGCTCAGCGGTTAACTAGAAGGCTTATAACGATAAAATTCGGGTCTTGATCCTTGTCGCGGGAACAACATAATCCCGTTGTTTGCTTTACAAATAAAATGAAAATATATGTGTGTGTAATGATACTCCAAGATATGGAAACAGGGAAGTCCAAATCCCTAACCAGGTAACAACATAACCCATTCTTTGCTTTGCTCATAAAACGAAAGTAAATCTCTATAATACTACTCTGAGATACGAAAACAGTGAAAATAATTTAAAAAAAATTAAATTTAGAAAACCACTGTTTCGACAGAATGTTTAGAATAATTCAATATAACGCACAAGGAAGGATTATCCAAATAATATCAGCTCACATAACTAATCAGTCGATTTCATAAGTACTCAGTGTAGTTTTTTCCCAGTGAAATCAAAGGATACAAATATAAAATATACTTAATACAAAATCAGGACAGAATAATATGTATGGATACTAAAAACCTTGTTTGTAATACACATTATAAAATTGTTCATTGTTTATCTACCTGTGGTTTCAGGCTTCTTGTATTCTTAATTTGTTTTTTAACTATTCACATTGAGTTAAATACATATAAATGTATCACTTTTTAGTTAACGATGCTCCTCTTGCTGGGAATAAAGACAGTATTGCTGTTCACTCTGGTAGCGACACCTTATGGAGGAAAAGTGACGTACATTATATAGAATTTGTGGCCTCTTTGCTACATTTCCTCTTGTTTTTGTCTGTATTCTGGCCGCTGTTGCTGAAGTTTGTGGAACGAAATACACTGCTGAAATTTTTGGAATGGTATTCTTTGCATCAGTAAGTGTAGAGCAAGGATTACCAACACCATAAAATCAATCGTTTTTATTACCGAATCGTAACTTTGCAGATATTCAAGTAAATGTTTCGTCAAAGAAAATATTCGTCTTTATAGATAAGCTTCTTTAAAGACCAACCATTTTAGTGAAAGTTTACTTATATTAAAGAAATGTTATCTTCTAGATTATAAAATATCAGAAATAAAGTTGATAGCTTGCTACAACACATAAGGTAAACCGTTCGAGTTTTAACTGATAATTCATTACTTTTATTCCAGACAACTTGTTTCTTTCTCTGGCCTTTAGTCTTCCATCGTATTATTTCTTCTTTAGGATGGTTTGCTACGTTTTGTG
>NW_013682272.1:0-2847 GCF_000517525.1 Limulus polyphemus | reverse complement strand
CCGATACTGGGGTCACATGGTGACTGTTGTGATAACATATACTGATACTGGGGTCACATGGTGACTGTTGTGACAACATATACTGATACTGGGGTCATCATGGTGACTGTTGTGATAACATATACTGATACTGGGGTCACATGGTGACTGTTGTGACAACATATACAGATACTGGGGTTATCATGGTGACTGTTGTGATAACATACAGATACTGGGGTCATCATGGTGACTGTTGTGATAACATATACTGATACTGGGTTCACATGGTGACTGTTGTGATAACATATACAGATACTGGGGTTATCATGGTGACTGTTGTGATAACATACAGATACTGGGGTCATCATGGTGGACTGTTGTGATAACATATACTGATACTGTATCTGTATATGTTGTCACAACAGTCACCATGATGACCCCTGGGGTCATCATGGTGACTGTTGTGACAACATATACAGATACTGGGGTCATCATGGTGACTGTTGTGACAACATATACAGATACTGGGTTCACATGGTGACTGTTGTGACAACATATACAGATACTGGGTTCACATGGTGACTGTTGTAACAACATATACAGATACTGGGGTCACATGGTGACTGTTGTGACAACATATACAGATACTGGGGTCACATGGTGACTGTTGTGACAACATATACAGATACTGGGGTCATCATGGGGGAAAGTTTAGAAATGAATAAGTGACTGAGTGTGTTTTTATAACGATGGAAACACGTGCTTCGAATGTGGAATAAGTGGTGATCACGGAATGGAACCTATGTTCATCCAAATGTTCTATAGAAGCAATATAGGGCAATATCATTGTTCAAGTTCTAATTTAGAAGGAGAATAATTTGCAACTGAATGCTTTCTTTTTGTTATGCTTTTGAAATCAACTGAATAAAGCTACTCCATATTTTACATCTTATCCAATAAGATGTTAACGTTATTAGGTTTAAAAAATTGAGTATCCGCAAAGTTAAAATATATGATAACGTTGATTTTCTTGGAACTGTGCAGGACCTAGGAGAGTAAACACTTACTTTATACACTTCGGTTAAAAAGGTTTTATTTGGAAAATCAAAATTGAGATAAAGATTAACTCCATATATTTCATGATTTTCTGTAGTTTATACTTAAATATTTAAATTAGATTAGGAAGTGAAATAAACCACTAATAAATACTGTAACATCCCGTACACGAAACTACCTTATCTGATACATTGTGGGATAAACTTTAATACTGTAGGAAACAAACTAAGTAACGTAAAGAAATTATCAAAACTCTAAGAACTAACAAACATGAATGGTATTGATACAGTTTGGAATAAATGAACTGAATGTGGCCTAGTGGTCAGTGTCGAGCTGTACATCGAAGGGTTCGAGATATATGATACCCGTTATTTCAGTCTTCACTTTTAAATGTAGACACCTTATAAAAATGAGAGTTAATTCCGATATTCGTTTCAAAATGCCGAACATTTCCCTCATAACGGTGGTACCGTCCTGTTTAGTTGTCTTCCCGCTGGTCCGTAATTCAAAATTATAGGCGGATTATATAATTGAATCCGAGAGGTTTCTGGCCTGGCGTCATAGGTCATGTACAGTTCAGGTTGAAAATAAATATCAGAATAGGTAGTTTCGTGTACGGGATGTTACAGTATTTATTAGTGGTTTATTTCACTAAATATCAGAAGAGGTAGTTTAGTGTACGGGATGTTACAGTATTAGTGGTTTATTTCACTAAATATCAGAAGGGGTAGTTTCGTGTCCGGGATGTTACAGTATTTATTAGTGGTTTATTTCACTAAGTATCAGAAGAGGTAGTTTCGTGTACGGGATGTTATAGTATTAGTGGTTTATTTCACTAAATATCAGAAGAGGTAGTTTCGTGTACGGGATGTTACAGTATTTATTAGTGGTTTATTTCACTAAGTATCAGAAGAGGTAGTTTCGTGTACGAGATTACAGTATTAGTGGTTTATTTCACTAAGTATCAGAAGAGGTAGTTTCGTGTACGAGATGTTACATTATTAGGGGTTTATTTCACTAAGTATCAGAAGAGGTAGTTTCGTGTACAGGATGTTACAGTATTTATTAGTGGTTTATTTCACTAAGTATCAGAAGAGGTAGTTTCGTGTACAGGATGTTACAGTATTTATTAGTGGTTTATTTCACTAAGTATCAGAAGAGGTAGTTTCGTGTACAGGATGTTACAGTATTAGTGGTTTATTTCACTAAGTATCAGAAGAGGTAGTTTCGTGTACAGGATGTTACAGTATTAGTGGTTTATTTCACTAAGTATCAGAAGAGGTAGTTTCGTGTACAGGATGTTACAGTATTTATTAGTGGTTTGTTTCGTTATGTTGATACATCTCACTATCTTAAAGATAACCTTTTGCTTGTATAAAAATGAAATTTCTTTCTGACAAACATAGCAACACTTTGGTCTAGTACAACTGTAAAGTTACAGAAGATGCTCTAATAATCAAATACTTTACTATGATAATTACAAACTGTTTATATTCTCTACAGCATAATTCCAAATATGTATCGTAATGAAAATATTTGAGTTTTTCAAATGGCATGCATAGAAAGTATGACAGCTATATAAACAACAATAAAAGTTATCCTGTAGAATCAACAGTCGTCCCCATTGGCGGCCGAATATCTCTCACTTGTATTATATAGAACATATACTTAAGTCAGTAATGTTCCGAAGAGAGATAAAGTTCCACACTGTTCATGACTATCATTCACTTTCCAGAATAACTCACACAGTACCATCATGATGTTAGAAAAACACGCAGGTTCGTGAAGTCTTGATAGAAATGAATAAAAACC
>NW_013682271.1:1744-3848 GCF_000517525.1 Limulus polyphemus | reverse complement strand
CAATCTTAATTTAAAGAATTCTCGTCAAACCGAAAATGCTCGCCCTTTCAGCCGTGGGGGCGTTATAATGTGACGGTCAATCCCACTATTCGTTGGTAAAAGAGTAGCCAAAGAGTTGGCGGTGGGTGGTGATGACTAGCTGCCTTCCCTCTAGTCTTACACTGCTAAATTAGGGATGGCTAGCGCAGATAGCCCTCGTGTAGCTTTGCGCGAAATTCCAAAACAAACAAACAAATCGTTCGTGATACTGTTTGTTTTAGCGCGAATATTGAGATTAAGTGTATCGCAGAGTTATATTCGGAAAGAATAAACCAGTTTTATTAAGTAAATATTTGTGTCGCTAAAGTTTCGTCGGAACAAAGTTACGGGAAGTTAATTAACAAACGGAGACTTAACAATATATTAAAAACATGTCAAATCTATGCACACAAAAATTTTTTACACTGTAGGTTATCACAGAATCTTGAGCCTTAAGTAATTCACTTTCTCATCAAAAGTCCACACAGGCTAGTTCAGTTATTTTAGAACCCAACTGACAAGACAAATTATTTTTCTTTACACTAGTGTCTTGGTTATTCATGCTGGTTCTGGGAAAGCAAAAAAATTATGGGTAAGAGAAACAGTATATAATCAAAGCACTAGTGTATCTCACTAGTTACCCCATTGTTGAATCTAAATAAAATTTTTCAATATACTTAAGTTCTTTGTTTTAATTTATAATCTTTTTACTGTCGTTTAATCATATTATTAGGAAAAATTGTAAAAGTTGTCACAATCATAATCATAAAAGCCAAGTGTTGGTTGGTTGGTCATGCATGATTTTTCAGAATTTCATGAGTTGCATGAGTCTAATTCCACTTTTTCTCTTATAATACTTCCTTTTTTGATTGCCCGTTCCCATTTTAGTGGAATTTATTCATTAACATAGGCATAAATAGCTCCTAAATTTTGGCTCTTTTTCTGCTTATGGTCATGGAAGTGCATTTGCACTGTGAATGCCTGTGAAAAATAAGTAAAAAAGTAGTGTAAATCTATGCTTCATATTATGAAAACCCTTTGTTAAAACAAACAGAAGATACCAATTATCTGTAGGAAAGAGGATGACTTTCCTCAGAAGAAGAATAGTCAAATGGTCATCATATGTTTTAATCTTTTATCCAAATGCACTAATATGTAGCATGTTTGCTCAATTATATGAAGTGGATTCTGGAGCAATATGTAGAATGTTCCTGGAAAAAAGAAATTTTATATTCCTTTTATTTATTTCTTTTGTGTATTGCCAGTTTTATACATTATAGTTTTGTTTTCCAATGGTTTCCTGTCATTTTTTATGGTCTTTTTTGCTAGTTATGTAATATTTTGTGTAGTTATTTTTTACATTTTTATATCTATATCAGCTCGATAGGTCTACATGTCATATTGATTTATTGCACATACACACAAAGAGACTCTACATTATGTAATATTTAGTTTAGGTATTTTTTTGCTGCATTCATCTCAATTTGTTTATTTGTTCTTCTGCTATGAAATGTTCAACTTCACCCAAATCTAACTCCAGTAAATGAAAGCGTGTTGTATTGATGCTCACTGAATAGCAAGATGTAATACACAGACCCAACAATGAATACAAAATCAAAGATGTAGCAGCTCACTACAGAATTGGAGAAACAACAGTCCACAATAAAAAAGAATGAAACTTCTATCTGCAAGTTCCAGGCAGTATTTAGAACTGACAAAGACAGAAAGACCCTGAAGCAGCCCACTACTATCAGTGGTTCTTCTAGATGAAAGCTCTTGAATTTAATCGTCTCTTTTCTGGCTCTCAGAATTTCACTGCATCATGTGGCTGACTGTATTTCATGAAAGGGCATTCCATATGATCTCTGGCAGTTGGTGGTGGATGACAACAAGCAGAAATTACAGCAGTTGTTGGAGGAAAAAGAAAGAAACAAGAAGAACGAGAAAAGAAATAAGAAGAAAGATTACAGAAGTGGCAAGAAAACCTACAACAACAGCAGCTCGAACAGCAAAATAAACAAGAGAGACTACAGCAGTGGTTGGAGGAGAAAGAAAATAAACAAGAAGAGAGACTACAGCAGTGGTT
>NW_013682271.1:0-744 GCF_000517525.1 Limulus polyphemus | reverse complement strand
CTCATGGGCATAAAGGACAGACAGAATATATACTTGGCTGACATTGAAGACGAATGCATATTAGGATTGGACACTCTACTACTGAGGAAGTTTGTAATTGATTTTGATAAAATGACGTTTGGGAACTACAAAGGCCAAGTTCCAGTAACTGTTAAAAGAGAGGTTGAACTAATTAGGTGCCTTCAGGTTGAAGTCAAAGTGACTAAAGAAGTTGATGATGACGAAGTGGAACCAGGTATCAATATTAAGGCAGAGCAGGAGAAAGATCAAGATTTGAAGCCAATAATTGATTTTTTAAAAGCAAGTGTTTCGCGTCCTGCTTGGGAGAAGGTGTCTATTCTAAGCCCCGTGACAAAGAACTATTGGACACAATGGAACCAGTTAAGGCTTGAAGATGGTATTATTTTACAGAGATGGGAAACTGCAGATGGGAAAGTGACGGCCTGGCAAACGGTTATACCGAGAAAGTTACGGGAAGTTGTGTTGCATCAATCCCATGATACTATAACAGGAGGACATCTCGGAGTTAAGAAAACATTAAGTGACCTACAACACAGATTTTACTGGATAGGTATGAGACAAGATGTGGAAGAATGGTGAAAAACATGCAGTACATGTTGTGCTGAAAGGGGACCCAAGCATAAGGGGCGTGCTCCAATGAAGTTATATCAAGTTGGTGCACCAATGAAAAGAGTAGCCATCGACATTGCTGGCCCTCTGCCCCAAACTCGTGCTGTAAACAAG
>NW_013682270.1:3074-4391 GCF_000517525.1 Limulus polyphemus | reverse complement strand
CGACGACTTCCACATCTCGTGCCAGTCGTCGAACATGAGGTTTATTGAGCAGCAGCTTCAGACTGCCCTCAATCGGTTGTTGTACATGGACCACTGCAAATGGTTTTAAATTATCTTTTTCTAAAACCGTTTGCATGATTTTTTGCCACCAACGGGGTCTCCACCCCGATCCCGAGCTCCGTCTCGGCGATATAGTCATTCGTGTGGTCCCTGAGGCAAAGTTCTTGGGGCTTCTCTTTGACCGTAAGCTTAGCTTCATTCTATACATCAAGCAGCTGCGTGTTTAGAGCCCTTGCACACTTTGGAAGAGAGGACACGGAGGATGTTCGCTCTTGGGGAGCGGATGGATGTTCTATGCTCAGGATCTATCGTGCTTTAATTCGATCCAAACTGGACTATGGGTCTTTGGTCTAAGGTTTCGCCAGGACCTCTGCCCTGAAGATGCTGGACCCCATTCACCATCTGGGGCTTCGGCTCTGCACTGGTGCTTTTCACACTTCTCCAGTCCAGAGTTTGTACACTGAGTCCCACGAACCTTCTCTTCACCTCCGTCGTTTGCAACTTTCTCTACAATATGCTACTAAGCTTCGATCCTTACCACGGCATCCCACCTGGGATTGTGTTTTTCTTCCTCGGTGGGCAATGCTCTTTCAGAACAGACGGTCTGCTATTCCTCCATTTGGCCTTCGTATCTGGGCATTACTGGCTGAATTGGGTCTGGCATTGGATGACATTGCTGTCCCCAATGATCAGCTCATTCCACCATGGCTTATTACCATCTCATCCTGTGACCTTTCCTTGGGTCATCTGGGGAAGGCGGATACTCCTGATTGGAAGTACCGTCTTCTTTTTTGCTGAACATCTTTCGAACCGATTCCTCTCTTCCCATTTACACGGATGGTTTGAAAGCAGGTGACTCTGTAGGTTCTGCCGTGGTTTGCTGTGGCTCGGTAGTTGCTCGCAGGATCCCCTCTACAGTTTCTGTGTTCACTGCCGAGTTATATGCTATTTCTCTTGCCCAGGATCATGTAGAAGCTATGCAGTACAGTAATTGTACTATTTACACTGATTCTCTTAGCTCTCTACTGGCCCTGGAATCGCTTAACGTTAGTTCTCACCCTGTTCTCGTCGATATTCAACACCGATTGGCCCACTTTTCTTTATCTTCTATTTCCATACAGTTTTTCTGGATCCCTGCCCACGTCGGTATTCACGGGAACGAGCTCGCTGACGCCGCATCTAAGTTCCTTCTGCTCTGGTGCCATCACGGCCGTGCCTGTCCCATACATGGACTACGGTCCTGTCTTCAAGGCGCGG
>NW_013682270.1:1494-2206 GCF_000517525.1 Limulus polyphemus | reverse complement strand
TGCATTTTTGCCGCCAACGGGTCTGCATCTCGATTCCAAGCTCCATCTCAGCAATATATTTATTCGTGTGGTCCCTGAGGCAAAGTTCTTGGGCTTATCTTTGACCATAAGCTTAGCTTCATTCTGCACATTAAGTAGCTATGTGTCATCTGAGGAAGGCGGATACTCTGGATTGGAAGTACCGTCTTCTTTTTGATGAACATCTTTCGAGCCATTCTTCTCTTCCTACTTACATGGATAGTTCGAAATCGGGTGACTCTGTAGGTTCTGCCATGGTGTGCTGTGGCTCGGTAGTTGCTCGCAGGATCCCCTCTACAGTTTCTGTGTTCACTGCCGAGTTATATGCTATTTCTCTTGCCCTGGATCATGTAGAAGCTATGCAGTACAGTAATTGTACTATTTACACTGATTCTCTTAGCTCTCTACTGGCCCTGGAATCGCTTAACGTTAGTTCTCACCCTGTTCTCGTCGATATTCAACACCGATTGGCCCACTTTTCTCTATCTTCTATTTCCATCCAGTTTTTCTGGATCCCTGGCCACGTCGGTATTCACGGGAACGAGCTCACTGATCCCGCAGCTAAGTCCGTCTGCTCTGGTGTCGTCATGGCCGTGCCTGTCCCATACATGGACTACAGTCCTATCTTCAAGGCGCAGCTTCATGCCAGTTGGCAGTTGACTTGGAGTGAGCAATGCCATAATAAGCTTTTCCA
>NW_013682270.1:0-822 GCF_000517525.1 Limulus polyphemus | reverse complement strand
CTTATTACCATCCCATCCTGTGACCTTTCCTTGAGTCATCTGGGGAAGGCGGATACTCCCAATTGGAAGAACCGCCTTCTTTTTGCTGAACATCATTCGAACCATTCCTCTCTTCCCATTTACACGGATGGTTCGAAAGCAGGTGACTCTGTAGGTTCTGCCATGGTTTGCTGTGGCTCGGTAGTTGCTCGCAGGATCCCCTCTACAGTTTCTGTGTTCACTGCCGAGTTATATGCTATTTCTCTTGCCCTGGATCATGTAGAAGCTATGCAGTACAGTAATTGTACTATTTACACTGATTCTCTTAGCTCTCTACTGACCCTGGAATCGCTTAACGTTAGTTCTCACACTGTTCTCGTCGATATTCAACACCGATTGGCCCACTTTTCACTATCTTCTATTTCCATCCAGTTTTTCTGGATCCCTGGCCACGTCAATATTCACGGGAACGAGCTCGCTGACACCGCAGCTAAGTCCGTCTGCTCTGGTGCCATCACGGCCGTGCCTGTCCCATACATGGACTACGGTCCTGTATTCAAGGCGCGGCTTCGTGCCAGTTGGCAGTCGACTTGGAGTGAGCAACACCATAATAAGCTTTTCCAGATCAATCCTTCTGTTTTCCTTTGGCCGCCTTGCTTCCGTAAGGATCGGAAGGAAGAAGTAGTCCTGGCAAGGCTACGCATAGGTCATAGTTTTTTAACCCATTGTTTTCTTTTATAAGGTATTGTCCCTCCGATGTGTAGCCATTGTGACACTCAAGTCACAATAGCCCACATTTTACTGTCGTGCCGTCGTTACGACCGTGAGCGGCGGCACCATTTT
>NW_013682269.1:2988-3810 GCF_000517525.1 Limulus polyphemus | reverse complement strand
AGCACAGATAGCCCATTGTGTAGCTTTGTGCCTATCTTCAAACAAACAAACCATAATACTAATAAAAATGACAGATGCACTACATACTGATAAATAACTTATTTCAAATAACGTACCCTGAAAATCACATAAATGCACATATATGAAAGTAATTAACACGAGACCCTGCACACGCGCTGATTGGCTGCTTCAGAGGAAACAGTTAGATCAACAAAGTGGCACCCGAGGACGAGTTGGTAGAGGAAGGGGTTGGATGATGAAGTAATTAGCGCAGATAGTTCGCGAAAGAACCATCAGAGGACTATATACATCCAGGTGTCTTAACATGTCATCAATTTTATAACATTTGCTTCAGTAACAAAATTGATAATTTGCATAGCACTTTGTTTACAGTTATCAGCACTGAGACGTTTTTGTCACAATTACAGTTTCACTTTATAAGTAAATCATTAAATCTGCTATTTTAATCTCTAGTTCTTATCAACTTAATAGTTTTTGCTTATACATTCAATTGCATTACGTACGTCTTACAAAGGTGGATTTTGTTACAAAGGATAATGTTACTATAGGCGGATAGTTCAATAGGATGATGAGCTCATCGTAGGGCGTCTAAACATATTTCAACTTGTAGTTATGTTATCAATGTCTAAATTTAACTATATGTCCTAAAAGTTACAAGGAAAACCATTATTTTAACAAGATAACAATTATAATCATGTTATATATGTTAGCTTTTATCACACATTGTAACTTAATTTATCCATTATTTAATGAGTCAAATATTGTATCATAGCATTTTTACAATTATTTGTCGCTTTATGT
>NW_013682269.1:0-2030 GCF_000517525.1 Limulus polyphemus | reverse complement strand
CGGCACTTGAAATTCTTTTAGGCATGATTAGAGTAAATTAATCTGCGATACCCTTATTTTAATTTTTATTAGCTATATTTTTGTGTGCCAGCAATACCAAGCATAGGGTGAACGTATGCTCAATTCGATTTTATTACTCATCAAGATCTCTACTGGCCCGGTATGACCAGGGGGTTAGGGTGCTCGACTCGTAATCTGCGGGTCGCAGGTTCGAATCCCCGTCACACCAAACATGCTCGCCCTTTCAGTCGTGGGGGTGTTATAATGTGACGGTAAATCCTACTATTCGTTGGTAAAAGAGTAACCCAAGAGTTGTTTGATCTCCTGAACCCAGAACTGTAATTATATCTCAAATCAGTCAAGAGATGAAGGAGCTACGAGCTAAAAGTTTGTACTTGAAAAAAGAAAAACAAAAAAATACAAACAAACTCAGTGCCATTATATGAGCCACTATGCCATCGCTAAAAACTAAAAAACAGAAAAAACTCAGACCCATTCTATGAGCCGCTATGCCGTGTCTAAAAAATAAATTGCGTACTCATTCAGTCAGTAATGGTTACTGAAAGTTACCAAAGCTTGCTTTTCAGGTTTCCTTATGAGATAGTTCTTTGATGATTTTTGTTGACTATACAGTGTTATTCTATTCAATAATGGTTAGTAACACTTTTATTTAGTATTTAAACAGTGTTCCAAGAGAAGTGTCATAGTTGGAATACCTTATTCATCAACATCAAAACTTTATCAAGAAATGTGCCAGACTTATACAGAAGTAAGTAGACTTTTTACATGAGTCTACTAAGTTGGTTTGTCTAGTGAAATATGTTCCTCCTCATATTTTCATACAGTAGCAGTTTCGGTGTAATAAACCATAAAAACACAAACGGCTGTACTAACTATCTCATTCAATATTTATATAAAAGAAACATTATGTGTGATAAGAACCTTTCAGGATGTTAATCAATTAGAGAAGATTAAACAACTCGTTCACATAATTAAGATAACATATGCGATAAAAACAAACACATGTAACAGTGTTATAACAGTTGACTCATTAAAATAATAGTTTTACTTGTAACTTTTTAGGACATATAACTAAATCTAGACATCGATGACGTAATCACGAGTTGAGACAATCTACGATTCCCATTGAACTATCCATTTACAGAAACACCATTCGCTCTAGCAGCATTAACTTTACTAACACAATTTGCCAAGTAATACCATCTGCCTATAGCACCTTAGTAACACAGTCCACCTAGTAACATCACCCATCTTTGTAAACACATGTAATACAGTTAAATATGTAAATGAAACTATAAACATAATTTGAGACACTGCCCGCCTATGGAAACACTATCCACTCTTGTAACAGGCATGTAATTTGTCTAGTAAAACCATCCTCTTATAGAACTTTAGTAGCACCGTTCGCCTACAGAACCTTAGTAGCACTATCCGCCTATAGAAACACACCCTCTGGTGATGAACTAGGATGCCATCCTTTCCCAAGATGCACTCTGGGGCCACTTCGTGGAATTATGACATAACCACACACATGTTAACTCTTCCTCTGTTGAGACAAACCGTAACTCGTTTATACATCACCTTTCCTCTGAGGCAGTATCATTTGTTTATTACGTAACAAATATTGAACTTTCAGGTTTCGCTATAATTTTCATATTACATAACAATTGCGTAACCACAAGTGGCGTCATCTTTTGGGCAGTGAATTGCCCCGAAAACTACTTACTCTTTTGTGAAGAAAGAGATATTGGCAACATTTGTAGCACGTATAACAAACTTGATTTTATGATTATAAATAATAAAAACCATACCCAGGAAAACAAGTATGGAAACACCTAATCACACAATGCGTTTTAAAACCTAGAACAATATTAATTAAATATTATTTTTAATACATTCTGATCTTCATATAAGTTTATGATGTCACAAAATATCACAAAAAGGGAACTTTTAAGTAAATGACTTCGAAATTATTTATCATTAGGAAGTATTAAATATCTAACGATAAT
>NW_013682268.1:0-2853 GCF_000517525.1 Limulus polyphemus | reverse complement strand
GTTATCCATTGTTTAGTTCTCAAATATTATATATATCACTTTTTAATAAAAAGAGTACCTTTTTTGTAAAGCTGACTTTTTCTCTCAGTGTTATAATGAATCCGTTATCTGATTCCGTGTTTTTATTACATTGGTCAGAATGACAAGAAAAACATAACATTCACACTTTAGTGGTTATAATAACGTGATTTTTAGTTTATTAAAACTTACCGCCAAAATCAGGTCTTAGATGGTTATCATAACCCTCAAGTAAACCATCCAGCAGTTCTGAAATATTCTGGTTTGCTGTTGCGTTGACAGGCAGTGCAATGTCTTCTGCTAAAGTTGACCTGAATTTATCATCAAATAAAGATTAATACGGTCACCAGTCTTGATTAAGTTTAACTAACTAAATAATTTACCTATTGTTGACTAACCATCTAGTTACGCTGGTAGAAGGTTTACCTTATTGTTGACTAACCATCTAGTTACGCTGGTAGAAAGCATACCTGACTAAGTTCAACTAACTAAATAATTTACCTATTGTTGACTAACCATCTAGTTACGCTGGTAGAAAGTTTACCTTACTGTTGACTAACCATCTAGTTACGCTGGTAGAAAGTTTACCTTACTGTTGACTAACAATCTAGTTACGCTGGTAGAAAGTTTACCTTACTGTTGACTAACCATCTAGTTACGCTGGTAGAAAGTTTACCTTATTGTTGACTAACCATCTAGTTACGCTGGTAGAAAGTTTACCTTATTGTTTACTAACCATCTAGTTACGCTGGTAGAAAGTTTACCTTATTGTTGACTAACAATCTAGTTACGCTGGTAGAAAGTTTACCTTACTGTTGACTAACAATCTAGTTACGCTGGTAGAAAGTTTATCTTACTGTTGACTAACAATCTAGTTACGCTGGTAGAAAGTTTACCTTATTGTTTACTAACAATCTAGTTACGCTGGTAGAAAGTTTACCTTACTGTTGACTAACCATCTAGTTACGCTGGTAGAAAGCATACCTTATTGTTGACTAACAATCTAGTTACGTTGGTAGAAAGTTTACCTTATTGTTGACTAACACTCTAATCATATTAGTAGAAAATTTTATCTGTGTCATGAGAAACAATTATTGATTTCAAGGTTTGGTTCTAAACTTATGCTTCGTGCCAGAAAAATCACAACTGTCGCTTTGTGGATAACATCTTTTCTCTGTCATAGTTCGATATGTGGCTGTTGCTTTTCTAAACATGTCACTTTGTGGGTGAGGGTGTTGTTCTGCATTGGGTCGGTGCATGATTTATCAACCCTTGTTGTTCTAACTAAACACGTCCCTTTGTGGGTGATGACGTTCTGTATTGACTTGGTATGTGGTTTATTAATCGTTGTTGTTCTAAATACGTCACTTTGTCGATGAGGGCGTTGTTCTTTATTGACTTTATGTATGATTTATTGGCCCTTGTTGTTCTAAACACGTCACTTTGTCGATGAGGGCGTTGTTCTTTATTGACTTTATGTATGATTTATTGGCCCTTGTTGTTCTAAACACGTCACTTTGTCGATGAGGGCGTTGTTCTTTATTGACTTTATGTATGATTTATTAGCCCTTGTTGTTCTAAACATGTCACATTTTGGGTGAGGGCGTTGTTCTGTATTGAGTTGGGCGTGTGGTTTATGAGCCTTTGTTGTTCTAAGCACCTCACTCTTCCCCGAAAGGGCTGAGACATACCTATCTACATAGTCATTGTTGTGTCGAATAGTTAGAAGTTTGTCTTGAACCAAATACACAATCCGGAACATATTTCCAGATTAAGCTTCAATATTCTTATAACGTGTGATTAACGCTATGTACATCCAGTATTAGAGATAATATTGTAAACATTAATTTCAGTAAAGAACCCTTCTTATAACTATTTTAGCCTACTTAAATATAGTGACGAACAAGTATTCAAACAAAATTTCCAAATATAATGATTTTCAGCCCTTGAACAGGTGGATGTAAGGTAGCACATATTTAGGCTTACTTGAGGAGATGAATGTAAAATATCACACAGTTAGGCCTACCTTGAACAGGTAGATGTAAGGTATCACATATTTAGGCTTAAAAAGCCTAAACATGTGGTATCTTACATTCACTTATTCAAGGTAGGCCTAACTGTGTGATACTTTACATCTATCTTTTGATGTTAAGCCTAAGTGTGTGACAGTTTATAATTCTTGAGGAGATGAATGTAAAATATCACACAGTTAGGCCTACCTTGAAAAGATGGACGAAAGTTATCATATCTTTAGGCTTTTCTTGAAGAGATGAATGTAAAATATCACACAGTTAGGCCTACCTTGAACAGATGGATGTGAGGTATCCCAGTACTATGGCATGTGTTATGTGGCACATCCAGATTGAATAGCTTATCTGCAATCTATTTATGTGATAGTAAGAGTAATCCAAGACCATCTGTAACAATAACAACTCGAACTTGTAAATTCGTGTTTTTCAGGGTAACAAGATCTCAAAGTAATATTAGCCCTAAAAAGTTATCGTTCTGTCTTGCGTACACATGCAATAATTTCTTGATAGAAGACCTTTTAAGTGCACCAGTGTTGTAAAAATCGTCCTTCTTGGCTACTTCACTGTCCGATGCAAGAGGCCTATATCTGATATATTAAACAACTGGTTGCTTGATACAAGGAGGTGTAGAGTCCAATATCTACAAGAAAAAGAGACCGCGTAAAATTGCAGTTCTAAATATCATGTTAATTTTGATACTAGTGATTTCAGTTAGCACTTTTAAATATTTTATTTTGTAAAAAAAGTATATATATATATATATATATATATACACACACACACACATATACTTTACTTTTTACAA
>NW_013682267.1:1853-3585 GCF_000517525.1 Limulus polyphemus | reverse complement strand
ACATTTCTGACATATAGATAATACTGTAGATAGTAACTTCACAATTAAAGACATTTCTGACATATAGATAATACTGTAGATAGTAACTTCACAATTAAAGGCATTTCTCACATATAGATAACACTGTAGATAGTAACTTCACAATTAAAGGCATTGCTGACATATAGATAATACTGTAGATTGTAACTTCAATTAAAGGCATTGCTGACATATAGATAATACTGTAGATAGTAACTTCACAATTAAAGACATTTCTGACCTATAAGTGACTATAAGATATAACTGATTTAAGAGAAGCTCGAGCTTTTCATACTCCAGATATAAGTGGTTTAAGAGAAGCTCGATCTTTTCCTACTCCAGATATAAGTGGTTTAAGACAAGCTCGAGCTTTTCCTACTCCAGATATAAGTGGTTCAAGAGATACTCGTACGTTTCCTACTCCAGATATAAGTGGTTCAAAGTTACTTACTCCAGATATTAGTGTCTCTAGTTTGTTTCAACGTATTTGTTCTTCATATCAGTAGTCCTTGAAATATTCGAAGTTTTACTTGTCCAGTTATCAGTGGTCTTCGAAATCATTATTATTATCTGAACTCCAGATATGAGGGAAAAGGTCTTTAAATAATTACAAACAAACAAAACAAGATGTCTGAATATTGTGGTCATTACTTCTCTGAGATAGAAATATATATGAGATTCGCAGTTACAATGAAGTAGTCATTATAGGGCTTTTGATTTATTTTCATTCAGATATAATGAGACTCCTGTTCTTCTTACAACCCTGTTCCCATTCTGATACGGTGTAAGCCTCGAATACGTCGGTATGAATACCTATGAACAATGTCAGTATGTTTACTTGTTCATTAAAGTCGTGGAAAAGTGGGATTGTTGCAACCCAAACCCACGCGTCTATACAAAAGAGTGCCTCAGCATTTCAATCACCTTGCTCGTTTGCATAAATATTACGGTGTCCTTGACCGCTAGTTCTCGTGCCACTGTTCCTTTTCGATCTTAAAGATCGTTAAGCACAATACCACGCCCACGCATGTTGACCGTGTAACCTCTAAACAACAAAAACCCGAAGAGACACGTACAATAGGCTAGGGGAGTAAAGAATGAAGGTGGTATCGGTGGGAGGAGATGATTAAGTTGATTGTCTGTTCTTTACAGTCTCTGAGAATGCACCGATACAAGTTTCACCAGAGTTCGCTAGTTGACGTACGCTAATTAAACATGGCCTTATCTTTAGTAGAACCAGACAGAATAGATTAGCCCCAGACTCTACCGGTTAGAGCCACAAAAAAAAAAAAACAGTAAGAAAAGTTCTTGGGTGTTCTAATTTTATCAGTCATTATAAGCAAGTTGCGAAGGTGGAATTCACGTTGATTGCTGTTTTTTGATGGTATGTTACGAGGCTAGTTAGTGCTAAATGTTGCTACTGAAATGAAGAGCGAGTGCGAGTTCGTAGAAGAACGTTTCGTTTGTTTCTGGGGCTAGAGCACGAGTTCGTAGAAGAACGTTTCGTTTGTTTCTGGGGTTAGAGCACGAGTTTGTAGAAGAACGTTTCGTTTGTTTTTGGGGTTAGAACACGAGTTCGTAGAAGAACGTTTCGTTTGTTTCTGGGGTTAGAGCACGAGTTTGTAGAAGAACGTTTCGTTTGTTTCTGGGGCTAGAGCACGAGTTCGTAGAAGAACGTTTCGTTTGTTTCTGGGGTTAGAGCACGAGTTTGTAG
>NW_013682267.1:0-1121 GCF_000517525.1 Limulus polyphemus | reverse complement strand
GCAACAAATGGTAAGTGTATTGTAAGTAATACACTGGTAAAGTGTTGAATATCAATATATATATATATATACCAATGGTAAGTGTATTGTAAGTAATACACTGGTAATGTGTTGAATAAATATATATATATGTATACTAATACGGTTGGTCCTTTTTTTTATACGTGCACTAACTGAATTCGCCTGTAAGAATGAATAATCGTGATTTGGGATAATCAGTATGATGAAGTAAATCCAGCAGGAGGCATTTTAAGGATCTGGAGAAATAAAATAAGCCAAAAGGAATAGTACTATGAATTCTAAAGAAGTAAAATACGTCTTAAATGACGTATATTAAATCTGAAGAAGTAAGTACGTCTTTAAGAAGGAACTTTGAAGTTTGTTGAAGTAGTGTAGTCAGGAAGAAAGTGTCTATAAAGTCTGGAGAAGTAAATACGTCTGTAAGAAGGAGCTTGTGAAGTTTGTTGAAGTTGTGTAGTCCAGAAGATGTCTGTAAAGGCTGGAGAAGTAAATACGTCTGTAAGAAAGAACTTGTGAAGTTTGTTGAAGTAGTGTAGTCAGGAAGAAGGTGTCTATAAAGTCTGGAGAAGTAAATATGTCTGTAAGAAGGAACTTGTGAAGTATGTTGAAGTAGTGTAGTCAGGAAGAAGGTGTCTATAAAGTCTGGAGAAGTAAGTACGTCTTTAAGAAGGAACTTGTGAAGTATGTTGAAGTAGTGTAGTCAGGAAGAAGGTGTCTATAAAGTCTGGAGAAGTAAATACGTCTGTAAGAAAGACCTTGTGAAGTTTGTTGAAGTAGTGTAGTCAGGAAGAAGGTGTCTATAAAGTCTGGAGAAGTAAATATGTCTGCAAGGAGGAATTTGTGAAGTTTGTTGAAGTAGTGTAGTCAGGAAGAAGGTGTCTATAAAGTCTGGAGAAGTAAATATGTCTGTAAGAAAGACCTTGTGAAGTTTGTTGAAGTAGTGTAGTCAGGAAGAAGGTGTCTATAAAGTCTGGAGAAGTAAATACGTCTGTAAGAAAGACCTTGTGAAGTTTGTTGAAGTAGTGTAGTCAGGAAGAAAGTGTCTATAAAGTCTGGAGAAGTAAATACGTCTGTAAGAAAGACCTTGTGAAGTTTGTTGA
>NW_013682266.1:5440-6150 GCF_000517525.1 Limulus polyphemus | reverse complement strand
GTGTACTGTCAAAAAAAGCACAAGATTTAACGATACTCTGTACTGTCAATAAGAAGACACAAGATTTAACGATACTGTGTACTGTCAAAAAAAGCACAAGATTTAACGATACTGTGTACTGTCAATAAGAAGAGAAAGATTTAACGATAATGTGTACTGTCAGTAAGAAACACAATATTTAACAATAATGTGTCCTGTCAATAAGAAGACACAAGATTTAACGATACTGTGTACTGTCAAAAAAAGCACAAGATTTAACGATACTCTGTACTGTCAATAAGAAGACACAAGATTTAACGATACTGTGTACTGTCAATAAGAAGATACAAGATTTAACGATACTGTGTACTGTCAAAAAGAAGACACAAGATTTAACGATATTGTGTACTTTCAATAAGAAGACACAAGATATAACAATACTGTCATACGATACTGTGTACTGTCAATAAGAAGACACAAGATTTAACGATACTGTGTACTGTCAATAAGAAGACACTGTCAATAAGAAGACACAAGATATAACGATACTGTGTACTGTCAATAAGAAGACACAAGATTTAACGATACTGTGTACTGTCAATAAGAAGACATAAGATTTAACGATACTTTGTACTGTCAATAAGAAGACACAAGATTTAACGATACTGTTACTGTCAATAAGAAGACACAAGATTTAACGATACTGTGTACTGTCAATAAGAAGACACAAG
>NW_013682266.1:4063-4440 GCF_000517525.1 Limulus polyphemus | reverse complement strand
TTAACGATACTGTGTTCTGTCAATAAGAAGACACAAGATTTAACGAAACTGTGTTCTGTCAATAAGAAGACACAAGATTTAACGATACTGTGTTCTGTCAATAAGAAGACACAAGATTTAACGATACTGTGTACTATCAATAAGAAGACACAAGATTTAACAATAATGTGTTAACGATACTGTGTTCTGTCAATAAGAAGACACAAGATTTAACGATACTGTGTTCTGTCAATAAGAAGACACAAGATTTAACGATACTGTGTACTGTCAATAAGAAGACACAAGTTTTAACGATACTGTGTACTGTCAATAAGAAGACACATGATTTAACGATACTGTCAACTGTCTTAAATCTATTGTCTTCTTATTTATTGGGG
>NW_013682266.1:2716-3063 GCF_000517525.1 Limulus polyphemus | reverse complement strand
TTTAACAATAATGTGTCCTGTCAATAAGAAGACACAAGATTTAACGATACTGTGCACTGTCAATAAGAAGACACAAGATTTAACGGTACTGTGTACTCTCAATAAGAAGACACAAGATTTAACGATACTGTGTACTGTCAATAAGAAGACACAAGATTTAACGATACTGTGTACGATACTGTGTACTGTCAATAAGAAAATTCAAGATTTAACGATACTGTGTTCAGTCAATAAGAAGACACAAGATTTAACAACACTGTAAACTGTAAAAAAGAAGACACAAGATTTAACGATACTGTGTACTGTCAATAAGAAGACACAAGATTTAACGATACTGTGTACTGTCA
>NW_013682266.1:1261-2258 GCF_000517525.1 Limulus polyphemus | reverse complement strand
CCTGTCAATAAGAAGACACAAGATTTAACGATACTGTGTACTGTCAATAAGAAGACACAAGATTTAACGATACTGTGTACTGTCAGTAGGAAAACACAAGAATTAACGATACTGTGTACTGTCAATAAGAAGGCACAATATTTAAAAATACTGTGTACTGTCAATAAGAAGACACAAGATTTTACGATACTGTGTACTGTCAATAAGAAGGCACAAGATTTAACGATACTGTGTACTGTCAATAAGAAGGCACAAGATTTAACGATACTGTGTACTGCCTATAAGAAGACACAAGATTTAACGATACTGTGAACTGTCAATAAGAATACACAAGATATTACGATACTGTGTACTGTCAATAAGAAGACACAAGATTTAACGATACTGTGTACTGTCAGTAAGAAAACACAAGAATTAACGATACTGTGTACTGTCAATAAGAAGGCACAATATTTAACGATACTGTGTACTGTCAATAAGAAGACACAAGTTTGTACGATACTGTGTACTGTCAATAAGAAGACACAAGATTTAACGATACTGTGTACTGTCAATAAGAAGGCACAAGATTTAACGATACTGTGTACTGACTATAAGAAGACACAAGATTTAACGATACTGTGAACGATACTGTGTACTGTCAATAAGAAGGCACAATATTTAAAAATACTGTGTACTGTCAATAAGAAGACACAAGATTTTACGATACTGTGTACTGTCAATAAGAAGGCACAAGATTTAACGATACTGTGTACTGTCAATAAGAAGACACAAGATTTAACGATACTGTGTACTGTCAGTAGGAAAACACAAGAATTAACGATACTGTGTACTGTCAATAAGAAGGCACAATATTTAAAAATACTGTGTACTGTCAATAAGAAGACACAAGATTTTACGATACTGTGTACTGTCAATAAGAAGGCACAAGATTTAACGATACTGTGTACTGTCAATAAGAAGACACAAGATTTAACGATACTGTGTACTGTCCATA
>NW_013682266.1:0-430 GCF_000517525.1 Limulus polyphemus | reverse complement strand
TACTGTGTACTATCAATAACAGGCCACAAGATTTAACAATACTGTGTACTGTCAATAAGAAGACACAAGATTTAACAATACTGTGTACTGTCAATAAGAAGACACAAGATTTAACGATACTGTGTAAAGATACTGTGTACTTTCAAGAAGAAAACACAAGATTTAACTATACTGTGTACTGTCAATAAGAACACACAAGATTTAACGATAATGTGTACTGTCAGTAAGAAAACAGAAGTTTTAACAAAATGTGTCCTTTCAATAAGAAGACACAAGATTTAACGATACTGCGTACTGTCAGTAAGAAAACACAATATTTAACAATAATGTGTCCTGTCAATAAAAAGACATAAGATTTAACAATACTGTGTACTGTCAATAAGAAGACACAAGATTTAACAATACTGTGTACTGTCAATAAGAAGACACA
>NW_013682265.1:0-2863 GCF_000517525.1 Limulus polyphemus | reverse complement strand
GATGATGACACAATACCTAAGACTAGGTAGATTCAGATAAGATGAATACTACAAATGGAATGTGTCACGAGTAAATGACACGTAGTTTCAGACCAGAAGATGATGACACAATACCTAAGTGTAGGTAGTTTCAGACCAGAAGACGATGACACAATACCTAAGTCTAGGCAGATTCAGAGAAGATGAATACTACAAATGGAATGTGTCACGAGTAAATGACACGTAGTTTCAGACCAGAAGATGATGATACAATACCTAAGTGTAGGTAGATTCAGACCAGAAGATGGTGACTGAAAAACTGTGGACTAGTCATTCGATCTAACTTTTCAAGATGGTTTTTGTGAACGAGTAGCTGAAAATAAAGGAAGGTAGTTTTATTTATCAATCTTTTCTTGAGTTTTTGTTTATAAATCCCCTCTCCCAAAAGTACCCGGACACCCCCTAAACATAAGACTTTGCTGTCCAAGAGAATTATTTGAGTACAGATCTACGTGTCAGGAAGATAGATTCTTTGT
Source organism: Limulus polyphemus (assembly GCF_000517525.1). NCBI lineage: Eukaryota > Metazoa > Arthropoda > Merostomata > Xiphosura > Limulidae > Limulus > Limulus polyphemus. The sequence goes on along the minus strand of NW_013682265.1, from coordinate 2,348 downwards.
GTCCTAGGGTGTGTAGAAGTCGTCAAAATCTCGCGAGAAGGGATTATAAGGCTGCTTGAAGTGTGGAAAATCGATAGGTGAAATAATCGCAGTGCTTGGTTTTGCGTTATAAACTGTGCACAAGACCAGCTATAGAGCATAGAACATAACAATACAATATGTCGGGCAACAAACACTGTAAGATGTCGGGCAACAAACACTGGTGTAACAAACGTTCTGTGAGAACTGCGAAAAGAGAGCCAGAAATAATCTTTCCAATATATTCACTGTGACACACTTCATCCACATGAACGTCATTGTGGCCACGTGTGGAAGGAATGTACCAACCAGCTGTGAAGTCTGTGCTCTCCTTAACCATGGCCCCTTTTTAAAAACAAAATAATGCCCTAACTTGGGTCCAGAGTCTAGAGAAAGATTGTGGTGGTGGTGGAGTTATATGGTGAGCGGCATCTGGGCACTACATTCAGGATCTATCTGTATGTCTAAACAACGTAAATGATATAAAGAGGTCCTAAACATTCATCTTCAAAGGGTCTTGTTGGAGTATTTGGTCAGCAGGTCAGCGAGATGACGTTTACGGCCAAAAAGCACGAGTAAACCCAGATATTAATCATGCAGAGCATTTGCTGTTTTTAACTGTTGTTCAGAAAGAAATATCCACAGGCGGACTGACGGTCAATGATTTGCTATATTTTCTCAGAACCTATTCGATCAAGGGGTTAACAGAGAGTTTAATATTTATTAATAGCTCATAAAGTTTAATTGTTGGATATTATTCAAAATTCACAAGTTACTTCCCTAGGGAATGAAAATGAATCCTGCTAATTCGGGGTTAAAGACCCTTTAAAAAATAGTGAATGAATTTCTGTGCAAAAGACAGCATAACTACAGAACACACAAACACGCCGTATTTATCAAAAGACCGAAAGGAAAACAAACTGAGTTAATGCAAAGGTGGATCAGCCGTTCTCCTGATGGCTGTTTCCAAATATATGGCGGCAAACTAGGTAAGTCTAGGACACGACACGAGCAGAAACACTGATCACTAAATTATTCTAGACATCTACTGAATCAGTCACTGACTGTAATACTTATAACACTTAACCACCGTGACTTAATTACCGATTATTCTAAACGTAGCATTTTACTACTGAATTAGTCACTGAAATACTGTATATGTTTAATATACCCTTTTTTTCCTAAACACTACATTTTGGTGGGTTTATCATCAGTCTGCTAGCTTTGAAAAGAATCGCATAATCTTTAAAACGTGTCAAACGTATGGTGTTTTTATAATGTCTCTTACTCGCATGGTGATCCCATGTCTCTTTAGGAATTTTGAGTATATGTACTAATTTATTTTTTGTGAACCATTCAATCAGACAAGCTGTCTGAAATACTAAAAAATAAACATAAAACTAAATCTATTATTTGATTTACCACTTGTAACTAAGTTATACCGATTTTAGGGAATTCCACCCCTCACCAGTAGCCCAGGGAAATGGTGGAATGTATATGTGTGGTGTTTTAAAAGTCTTTAACATATTCTAATAAGTTATTCCAGTGAATTATTCCTCTAGACAACTGTCACGTGCTATATTATTATAATAGTATTACGTCATTATACAATAGTGTAACATACATCAACAATAGCCACATAAGTAAAAAATAAAATAAAATAAATATTAACGTACCCCCGTGTATCAATTAATGATAAATTTTTGTTTGTTTGTTTTATGTAAATAGAGAAAGCTTCTTTAATTTTTCAGCGATTTTTTGTTTTCATTGTTAATGATTCCGACCCGTGAACAATCAAAGGAATGACTATATCTAACCACATGTACAAATACGTGAGAGGGAGCTTTCAAATGTTCTTTCGATCTTGTAAGCTGTCTGTTAGTTTCTCTGATGTAAGGACTATCACCGCCTTTACATTTAATTTAAATCTAATGATAGATTCCGGTCACACTAAGCTATGTACTTAGAGCAAAATTAAAAATCAACTTTTCCATCAGTATTAAGCATACTTTTGTTAAGTTTCAACCTATGAAGATTTGAATGCACTGTTTCATTAGTTGAATACCTTCGCTATAAACGATGTTTTCGGCCGTAAACCCAATAATATCTGAAGAGGTTTGGCTAGGTTAGGAGATTTATGTTATTCCTAAATACAAATTCTAAAATAACGATGCGAAACAATCTTTATGATAAATTTATAAACATTTGAATGCATTGTTTCATTAGTTGGATACCCTCGCTATGAACGACATTTTCGGCCGTAAACCCAATAATATCTGAAGAGGTTTGGTCAGGTTAATAGATTTATGTTAGTCCTAGATACAAATTCT
>NW_013682264.1:1757-3637 GCF_000517525.1 Limulus polyphemus | reverse complement strand
TGAGATTAATAGTTTAGTATATTTACTTAGATTTAAACACAAACTTTTCTCTACATTAAAATACTGTTGCGTCAGCGAGTCACGTGACTACTATGACGCAACGTTTCTAGAACTATCATGTACTTTGTCGAATGTTCAAGTTCTTACTAGAAATAGGTTACGCTGGTATATAAAAGAGGGGAATGTAATGTGTGGATAGTCAATGAGTAATTGAACTGCAGTCAGAGATAGACGTATTGTTGTAGTTAACGTTCGTTCGTTATTATAGTTTGTTATAACGCGACTGTTGAGAATAAGTGTATCGGTAAAGTTGTATTCGGAAAGAATAAACCAGTTTTATTAAGTAAAGAACTTGTGTCGCTTAAGTTTCGTCGGAACGAAGTTACGGAAAATCAATTAACAAACGGAGACGTAACAAATTGGTGTCAGAGAGTGGGATAGAAAAAAAAGAGAAGAAAAATGGAAACGAGAGGCGGAAAATCAAACTACAGCTTAGCAGATTTGATGGCAGCAATACAGAAATAAGAAAAGAAACAAGAAGAACGAGAAGCGAAATTACAACAGTTGTTAGAGGAAAAAGAAAAGAAACAAGAAGAGAAATTACAACAGTTGTTGGAGGAAAAAGAAAAGAAACAAGAAGAACGAGAAGCGAAATTACAACAGTTGTTAGAGGAAACAGAAAAGAAACAAGAAGAGAGACAACAGCAGTTGCAAGAAAACCTACAACAATGGCAGGTCGGACAGCAAAATAAACAAGAGAGATTACAGCAGTTGTTGGAGGAAAAAGAAAAGAAACAAGAAGAACGAGAAAAGAAACAAGAAGAGAGATTACAGCAGTGGCAACTGGAACAAGAAAGGAAACAGAAAGAAAGTCAGCAGCAACTACAGGAAAATCAACAACAATGGCAAGAGGTACAAATGGAAAACATTGGTAAATTTAAAAGCGAATTAGATACGTTAAAGGACAATCTATTGTCTTTTAGACAAGGAGGATACATTGACCATCGACTTAATCAGCCCCAGACAATGGCAAGCCCCTTACAGAGCCCGCAGCTAAACCCTAATGTAGACATATTCAGTCCCGTTACAAGTCACATCCCAGATATGAATGTCAGTAATAGGAGTGATCCAGTGCGAAGGAAGCCACAGGAATTCGATGGGAAGACACCGTGGGAAGCATATAGAGCACAGTTTGAGTTACTGGCAGAGATGAACAGATGGACAGAGGAGCAGAAAGCAGTATATCTGGCAACGAGCTTGAAGGGACAACCACTGGAAATACTTGGACAGTTGTCAGCAGACGACAGGCACAGCTATAGAACACTGGTGTTGGCTCTGGAACTCAGGTACGGAACCCAAAACCAGTCAGAAGTCTACAGGGCCAGGTTCAGGACGAGAGTCAGTGCTAAAGGGGAGAGCCTACAAGAGCTGGCACAGGACTTGGAAAGCATGGCACACAAGGCCTACCCAACTGCACCACCTGATCTCCTCAAGTTGTTGCTGAGGGATCAGTTCGTAGATGCCTTGGACAGTCCACAACTTAAGATACAAGTGAAGCAAGCACACACCCCTCTACCATGCGGGATGCAATGGCCAGAGCTCTCGAATTTGAATCCTACATTAAGTCCAGCACAGAGGTACCAAGGTTGGTACAGTCATCTGGATTCAAGGCCAGAAAAGGTCTGCTTTCAGAGAGGTTTGAGGGACTTTGCTGGCACTGTAATAAACCTGGGCACAAGACAACTCAGTGCTGGAAATTTCAACACGGGGGAGGTGCCACAGCAGGAAAGGCTGGCATCCAGAAAAATTGTTGGAACTGTTGAAAGCACGGACATTTGAGGAGCCAGTGTAGGAAGAATATTATCAACAAGTCAGCCTCA
>NW_013682264.1:0-985 GCF_000517525.1 Limulus polyphemus | reverse complement strand
AAAGAAAATAAACAAGAAGAACGAGAAAAGAAACAAGAAGTACATATGAAAAAATTAGTAAATTTAAAAGCGAATTAGATACGTTGTCTTTTACACAAGGAGGATACATTGACCATCGACTTAATCAGCCCCAGACAATCACAAGCACCTTCCACAGCCCGCAGCTAAACCCTAATGCAGACATATTCAGTCCCGTTAGAAGTCACATCCCAGATATGAATGTCAGTAATAGGAGTGATCCAGTGTGAAGAAAGCCACAGGAATTCGATGGGAAGGCACCGTGGGAAGCATATAGAGCACAATTTGAGCTACTGGCAGAGATGAATGGATGGACAGAGGAGCAGAAAGCTGTATATCTGGCAACAAGCTTGAAGGGACAACCACTGGAAATACTTGGACAGTTGACAGCAGCCGACAGACACAACTATAGAGCACTGGTACAGGCTCTGGAACTCAGGTACCGAACCCAAAACCAGTCAGAAGTCTACAGGGCCAGGTTCAGGACGAGAGTCCGTGCTAAAGGGGAGAGCCTGCAAGAGCTGGCACAGAACTTGGAGAGCATGGCACACAAGGCCTACCCAACTGCACCACCCGATCTCCTCAAGTTGTTGCTGAGGGATCAGTTCGTAGATGCCTTGGACAGTCCACAACTTAAGATACAAGTAAAGCAAGCACACACCCCTCTACCATGCAGGATGCAATGGCCTGAGATCTCGAATTTGAATCCTACGTTAAGTCCAGCACAGAGGTACCAAGGTTGGTACAGTCATCTGGATTCAAGGCCAAAAAAGGTCATCTTTCAGAGAGGTTTGGGGGACTTTGCTGGCACTGTAACAAATCTGGGCACAAGAGAGCTCAATGTTGGCAACTTCAACACAGGGGAGATGTCACAGCAGGAAAGGCTGCTATCCAGAAATATTGTTAGAACAGTGGAAAGCACGGACATTTGAGGAGCCAGTGTAGGAGGAATATTACCAACAAGTCG
>NW_013682263.1:0-2866 GCF_000517525.1 Limulus polyphemus | reverse complement strand
TATATGTGGCAACGTGAACAGTAATGTCATGTTTACATAATATACTTAGCATCAATATCTAGACGTGGCAAGATGGACTGTTACGACATGTTCAAGAAACATAATTGTTTTAATATGATATACTTCACCTCAATAACTTGATGTGCTAACGTGGACTGCAATGACATGTTCAATCTCCAAAACTGTTTTAATATAATATACTCGACATCAATAACCAGATGTGGCAACGTGGACTGTAATGACATGTTAATATAATATATTTAACCTCAATAACTAAATGTGGCAACGTTGATTGTAATAACATGTTAATATAATTAGCCTCAATAACTAGACATGGCAACGTGAACTGTAATGACATGTTAATATAACATACTTAACCTCAATAACTCGATGTAGCAACGGGGACTGTAATGACATGATAATATAATTAGCCTCAATAACTAGATATTGCAACGTGTATTGTAATGACATGTTTATACGAGTATAATTTACTTAACTTCAATAACTAGATGTGGCAACGTGGTCTATAATTTACTTAACCACAATAACTAGATGTGGCAACCTGGACTGTAATGACATATTAATATAATATACTTAGCCTCAATAACTAGAGGTGGTAACGAAGATTGTAATGACATGTTAATATAATATACTTAAACTCAATAACTAGATATGACAACGTGTACTGTAATGACATGTTAATATAATATACTTAACCTCAATAACTAGATATTGGAACGTGGACTTTAATGACAAATTAATAAACTTAACCTCAATAATTAAATGTAGCAACGTGGATTATAATGACATTTTAATATAATATACTTAACTTTAATAACTAGTTCTGGCTAGTGGACTGTTATGACAGGTTCAAGATACATAATTGTTTTAATATGATATACTTCAACTCAATAACTTGATGTGCTAACGTGGACTGTAATGACATCTTCAGTCTCCAAAACTGCATTAATATAATATATTCGACATCAATAACCAGATGTGGCAACGTGGACTGTAATGACATGTTAATATAATATACTTAACCTCAATAACTAAATGTGGCAAGTTGATTGTAATGACATGTTAATATAATTAGCCTCAATAACTAGATATTGCAACGTTTATTGTAATGACATGTTTATATAATATAATTAACCTCAATAACCATATGTGGCAACGTGGACTGTAATGTGATGTTAATATAATATATTTAACATCAATAACTAGATGTGGCAATATGGAATGTAATGATCTGTTAAAGCTCCAAAAATGTTTTAATATAATATACTTAACCTTAATAACTAGATGTGGCAACATGGACTGTAATGACATGTTAATATAATATACTTAATCTCAATAACTAAATGTGGCAACGTTGATTGTAATGACATGTTAATATAATTAGCCTCAATAACTAGATATAACTACGTGGACTGTAATGACATGTTAATATAATATACTTAATCTCAATAACTTGATCTTGCAACGTGTACTATAATGGCATGTTCATATAATTAGCCTCATTAACTAGATATGGCAACGTGTACTGTAATGACATGTTTATATAATATACTTAACATCAATAACTAGATGTTGCAACGTTGACTGTAATGACATGATAATATAATTAGCCTCAATAACTAGATATGGCAACATGGACTGTAATGACATGTTAATATAATATACTTAACCTTAATAACTAGATGTGGCATCGTGAACTGTTATGACAAGTTCAAGCTTCAAAACTGTTTTACTATAATATACTTAACCTCAATAAATATATTTTATATTGTGGACTGTAATGGCATGTTATTATAATATACTTTACCTCAGTGACTAGATGTGGCATCGTGAACTGTTATGACAAGTTCAAGCTTCAAAACTGTTTTAATATAATATACTTAACCTCAATAAATATATTTTATATTGTGGACTGTAATGGCATGTTATTATAATATACTTAACCTTCTTAACTAGATGTGTCAACGTGGACTGTGATGACATGTTAATATAACATACTTAACCTCAATAACTAGATGTGGTAACGTGGAATGCAATGACATGTTAATATAATATACTTATCCTCAATAACTAGATGTGGTAACGTGGAATGCAATGACATGTTAATATAATATACTTATCCTCAATAACTAGATGTGGCAACGTGGACTGTAATGACATGCTAATATAATATACTTAACCTCAATGACTAGATGTGGTTTTGTGGACAGTAATGACATGTAAATATAATATACTTACTCTCAATGACTAGATGTGGTTTTGTGGACAGTAATGACATGTAAGTATAATATACTTACTCTCAATAACTAGATGTGGCAATGTGGACTGTAATGACATGTTAATATAATATGCTTAACCTCAATAACTAGATGTGGCAATGTGAACTTTAATGACATGTTAATATAATATACTTAACCTCAACAACTAGATCTTGTAACGTGGACTATAATGGCAGTTAATATAATTAGCCTCAATAGCTAAATATGGTTACGTGGACTGTAATGACATGTTAATATAATATACTTAACCTCAATAACTAGATGTGGCAACGTGGACTGTAATGACATGTTAATATCACATACTTAACCTCAATAACTAGTTGTTGCAACGTGGACTGTAGTGACATGATAATATAATTAGCTCAATAACTAGATATGGCCACGTTTACTGTAATGGCATGTTAATATAATATACTTAACCTCAATAACTAGATGTGGCAACGTGGACTGTAATGACATGTTAATATAATATACTTAATCACTATAACTAGATGTAGCAACGTGGACTGTAATGACATGTTATTATAATATACTTAACCTCAATAACTACATGTGGTAACGTAGAC
>NW_013682262.1:2603-3537 GCF_000517525.1 Limulus polyphemus | reverse complement strand
GTACAGTTGTTGTTTTATCTGTGAGTTAAAAAAGTTTAGCTGGCTGTATAGTGCAGTTGTTGTTTTATCTGTGAGTTAAAAAAGTTTAGCTGGCTGTATAGTACAGTTGTTGATTTTATCTGTGGGTTAGAAAAGTTTAGATGGTTGTATAGTACAGTTGTTGTTTTTAGCTGTGGGTTAGAAAAGTTTAGCTGGCTGTATAGTACAGTTGTTATTTTTATCTCTGGGTTAAAAAAGTTTACCTGGCTGTATAGTACAGTTGTTATTTTTATCTGTGGGTTAGAAACGTTTAGCTGGCTGTATAGTACAGTTGTTGTTTTTATTTGTGTGTTAGAAAAAATTAGCTGGTTGTATAGTACACTTGTTGTTTTTATTTGTGGGTTAGAAAAGTTTACCTGGATGTATAGTACAGTTGTTGTTTTTAACTGTGGGTTAGAAAAGTTTAGCTGGTTGTATAGTACACTTGTTGTTTTTATCTGTGGGTTAGAAAAGTTTACCTGGCTGTATAGTACAGTTGTTGTTTTTATCTGTGGGTTAGAAAAGTTTACCTGGTTGTCTAGTACAGTAATTGTTTTTATCTGTGAGTTAAAAAAGTTTAGCTGGCTGTATAGTACAGTTGTTGTTTTTATTTGTGTGTTAGAAAAGTTTAGCTGGTTGTATAGTACACTTGTTGTTTTTATTTGAGGGTTAGAAAAGTTTACCTGGATGTATAGTACAGTTGTTGTTTTTAACTGTGGGTTAAAAGATTTTACCTGGCTGCATAATACAGTTGTAGATTTTATCTGTGAGTTAAAAAAGTTTAGCTGGCTGTATAGTACAGTTGTTGTTTTTATTTGTGTGTTAGAAAAGTTTAGCTGGTTGTATAGTACACTTGTTGTTTTTATTTGTGGGTTAGAAAAGTTTAGCTGGTTGTATAGTACAGTTGTTGTTTTTA
>NW_013682262.1:0-1933 GCF_000517525.1 Limulus polyphemus | reverse complement strand
CAGTAATTGTTTTTATCTGTGAGTTAAAAAAGTTTAGCTGGATGTATAGTACAGTTGTTGTTTTTATCTGTGAGTTATAAAAGTTTTGCTGGCTGTTTAGTACAGTTGTTGTTTTTAGCTTTGGGTTAGAAAGTTTTACCTGGCTGTATAATACAGTTGTAGTTTTTATCTGTGAGTTAGAAAAGTTTAGCTGGCTGTATAGTACAGTTGTGGTTTTTATTTGTGTGTTAGAAAAGTTTACCTGGCTGTATAGTATAGTTGTTGTTTTTATCTGTGGGTTAAAAAAGTTTACCTGTTTGTCTAGTACAATAATTGTTTTTATCTGTGAGTTAAAAAGTTTAACTGGCTGTATAGTACAGTTGTTGTTTTTATCTGTGGGTTAAAAAAGTTTAGCTACCTGTATAGTACAGTTGTTGTTTTTAGCTGTGGTTAGAAAAGTTTACCTGGTTGTCTAGTACAGTTATTGTTTTTATCTGTGGGTTAGAAAAGTTTACCTGGCTGTATAGTACAGTTGGTTTTTTATCTGTGGGTTAGAAAAGTTTAACTGGTTGTATAGTACAGTTGTTGTTTTTAACTGTGGGTTAGAAAAGTTGAGCTGGCTGTATAGTACAGTTATTGTTTTTATCTGTCCGCTAGAAAAGTTTACCTGGCTGTATAGTACAGTTGTTGTTTTTATCTGTGGGTTAGAAAAGTTTAGCTGGCTGTATAGTACAGTTGTTGTTTTTAGCTGTGGGTTACAAAAGTTTAGCTGGCTGTATAGTACAGTTGTTGATTTTATCTGTGGGTTAGAAAAGTTTACCTGGTTGTCTAGTACAGTTATTGTTTTTATCTGTGAGTTAGAAAAGCTTACCTGGCTGTATAGTATAGTTGCTGTTTTTATCTGTGGGTTAAAAAGTTTAGCTGGCTGTATAGTACAGTTGTTATTTTTATCTGTGGGTTAAAAAAATCTACCTGGCTGTATAGTACAGTTGTTGTTTTTATCTATGGGTTAGAAAAGTTTAGCTGGCTGTATAGTACAGTTGTTATTTTTATCTGTGGGTTAGAAAAGTTTAGCTGGCTGTATACAACAGTTGTTATTTTTATCTGTGGGTTAGAAAAGTTTAGGTGGCTGTATAGTATAGTTGTTGTTTTTATCTTTGGGTTAGAAAAGTTTAGCTGGTTGTATAGTACAGTTGGTGTTTTTAGCTGTGGGTTAGAAAAGTTTAGCTGGGTATATAGTACTGTTGTTGTTTTTATCTGTGGGTTAAAAAAGTATACCTGGCTGTATTGTACAGTTGTTGTTTTTATCTGTGGGTTAGAAAAGTTTACCTGGTTGTCTAGTACAATAATTGTTTTTATCTGTGAGTTAAAAAAGTTTAACTGGCTGTATAGTACAGTTGTTGTTTTTATCTGTGGGTTAAAAAAGTTTAGCTGGCTGTATAGTACAGTTGTTGTTTTTAGCTGTGGTTAGAAAAGTTTACCTGGCTGTATAGTATAGTTGTTGTTTTTATCTGTGGGTTAAAAAAGTTTACCTGGTTGTCTAGTACAATAATTGTTTTTATCTGTGTGTTTAAAAAGTTTATCTGGCTGTATAGTACAGTTGTTGTTTTTATCTGTGGGTTAAAAAAGTTTAGCTGGCTGTATAGTACAGTTGTTGTTTTTAGCTGTGGTTAGAAAAGTTTACCTAGCTGTATAGTATAGTTGTTGTTTTTATCTGTGGGTTAAAAAAGTTTACCTGGCTGTATAGTACAGTTGTTGTTTTTATCTGTGGGTTAGAAAAGTTTAGCTGGTTGTATAATACAGTTGTTGTTTTTAGCTGTGGGTTAGAAAAGTTTACCTGGCTGTATAGTATAGTTGTTGTTTTTATCTGTGGGTTAAAAAAGTTTACCTGGCTGTATAGTACAGTTGTTGTTTTTATCTGTGGGTTAGAAAAGTTTAGCTGGCTGTATGGTAC
>NW_013682261.1:0-2869 GCF_000517525.1 Limulus polyphemus | reverse complement strand
GTTCATGTCCTATATGACCATGAAATCCAACGTTTCATGCTTCGTGTGACTGTGAAATTCAATGTTTTATGTATGGTGTGGCTGTGATATGTAATTTACACAGATTTTCTTGAATTCATAACGTTTTTTGTGTACACTGTTCACATGATGTACGGTAGTTCACACACAGATAAAAAACATCGTTTTGTGTGTAAATATGTTACTTTGTGTTTTTCCTACAAGTAATCTAGCTCAGGTGACTTACTATGATAGACTAAGGGTGATATAAAACTTAGCGTGACAAGCACGTGATAATCCTCTATAAAAGAAACGGAGGAGACTCTGGACTAGGAGATTGAAGATCACCAGTTCTGAGGAAACATTATAGCATGTCGCCTGTACTCGGGTATTGGAAGCTTCGGGGGCTGTGTGAGCCCATCCGTTACATGCTGGCATACACTGGAACAGACTATGAAGACAAACTATACGTTCCTGGCGACCCCCCCGAATGGGGTCGTGGAGAATGGGAGATGGAGCGTATGTCTTTAGCTCTAGATTTTCCTAATATTCCTTACTACATCGATGGTGACCTCAAGTTGACCCAGAGTGTGGCCATTATGAGGTATCTAGCTCGTAAAAATGATCTTGACGCCAAGTCCGAAGAGGAACGGATCCGCATGGATTTAGTGGAACAACAGCTGTGTGACATGAGATTTGGATTGATTAGGGTAGCTTACGTTCCGCCGGAAGTTTACGGAAACATGCGGAAAAACTACCTGGGTCGTCTACCTGAACTGTTAAGACTGTTGTCCGAATTCCTCGGTTCTGGACAATGGCTAGTTGGAGACAGAGTGACCTACGTCGACTTCATGTGCTACGAAGTACTGGACCACCACCGCCTGTTTGATCCGCACTGTCTAGAGGACTTCTCTAATCTCCAGCAGTTCACGACTCGATTCGAAGAATTACCGGCCATAAAGAAATACATGGAGTCCGACAGGTTCAGATGGTATCCCTTGTATGCTCCGTTCGCTTCATTCGGAGGAACATTCAGCCCGAACAAACCCGAGAAGGCCCGAGAGATGTTTCCGAATTCATACATAGACATGGGGTATTCTTTTCCTTGGAAGGATATGTAAAAACAAGCGACATCGGACTTGTCATCTAATACTTACCGATAAGACAGTAACGTAGTATCTATAGTGTTCTACTTCTAGTTAAGCCTAATAACTAAATTCTATTATGTCAAAGGTTTCCTTTACAGATTTTTATAATCACTAAAAACCCGACTGTTCTATCGATACTTACTGTACAAACTTTAAACTATTAAAAATTCGGCTCTCTGATGTATTCATTTATGTAAAATAATAAAATGTTGAACTATGAGAAAGTATTGACGTCATAAATGAGATAACTTGAAGTACATGTTACAGAAGTGAAAATAAGATCACTCTGTAAATATTCATGTTACAGAAGTGAGTGAACTGTTGATACAATGTTATCGGACTATCAACACAATGTTAGTGAACTGTCAGTACAATGTTTGTGAACTTTCGGTTTTGTGTTTGCGTGCTGTTAGCGGACTGTCAAGTACGATGTTAGCATGTTGTCAGTACAATGTTAGCATGTTGTCAGTACAATGTTAGCACGTTGTTGGTACAATGTTAGCATGTTGTCGGTACAATGTTAGCAGGTTGTCAGTACAATGTTAGCACGTTGTTGGTACAATGTTAGCATGTTGTTGGTACAATGTTAGCATGTTGTGGTACAATGTTAGCATGTTGTCAGTACAATGTTAGCATGTTGTCGGTACAATGTTAGCATGTTGTCGGTGCAATGTTAGCATGTTGTCAGTTAAAAATGCTGTCTTTGTTTTACATATTTCACAAGCTCGGGACCGGCTTGCTTGTTCCTGTCATTACGAAAGTTTTTTGTCTTTTTTTAAGAAACAGTTAAGCCTATCTAGTTTTTCGGTATTTTTTCCTTGTCTCCTTTTTACGTCGGTGAAATACTGCATTTAAAACAATCTACGTTTTAGGACTGTTGTCGATAAATTAGCTTTTCAGCGATTGATCACTAAATAAAACCAGCAACAAAATGTAAGAACACTACAAGATGAATTATAATGTTGTTGTTAAGCAACAAGATCTTCTAGAACCAGCTGGTTTGTTAGAAATTAGAAGTTGTTTTGGAATAAATCGAATTTTAACAGTTTATCGTTAAGCACAAAGACTAAACAATGGTATACGTTTTCTCTGCCCATCGCGGGTATCGAAACCCAATATTTAGCGTATAAGCCCTAAACACTTACCCCCTGAGCCACTGGTGGGGAGAAGGGGTCAGTTTTGTATGGATCACTTTATTTTTATTGTTATAATCTTTATAAACAGTTCCAGACTGGACTAACTCAATCGGAATATTTACGGAGTGATCTTATCATTTGAACTGTTGATACAATGTTATTGGACTATCAACACAATGTTGATAGTCCGATAACATTGTACCGACAGTTCACTAACATTGTGTTGATAGTCCGATAACATTGTATCAACAGTTCACTAACATTGTACCAACAGTTCACTAACATTGTGCTGATAGTCCGATAACATTGTATCAACAGTTCACTAACATTGTACCAACAGTTCACTAACATTGTGTTGATAGTCCAATAACATTGTATCAACAGTTCACTAACATTGTGTTGATAGTCCGATAGCATTGTATCAACAGTTCACTAACATTGTGCTTATAGTCCGATAACATTGTACCGACAGTTCACTAACATTGTGTTGATAGTCCGATAATATTGTATCAACAGTTCACTAACATTGTACCAACAGTTCACTAACATTGTGCTGATAGTCCGATAACATTGTATCAACAGTTCACT
>NW_013682260.1:0-2869 GCF_000517525.1 Limulus polyphemus | reverse complement strand
ACAGGAATTTAGCTCCATAACCTAAAACATAACATCACAACAAATTAAGTCAAGGACATAAAACACAGCAGATTAACTCGAGAACATAAAACGACATCACAGGAAATTAACTCGAGAACATAAAACACGACATCACAGGAATTTAGCTCCATAACCTAAAACATAACATCACAACAAATTAAGTCAAGGACATAAAACACAGCAGATTAACTCGAGAACATAAACTTACATCACAGAAAATTAGCTCACAAGTCGCTAACTCGAGGAGATTTATGGTTAGAATAAAGAAATTGATCCCGAGACTGATGTTTAACACAATACATCAAGTTTTTATACATTTTTAACAATATAGACTTTAAACTGGTCATAAACCACGTTCAGGTTAAACAACACTGATATTCATAACCCTCACATCAAATATTTTACTCTCTTAACGTTTTATAATCTATCAAAAATTACATTAATTGACTAACAGAGAAGTGGTTTCGTTACTTACAATAAGGTTGGCCTAGTTAAACGTTGGAGATTAGACACTTTCATGTTCATGGTTTCTGGACTATCAGCAATTCTGGGAGAACCTTGATTCCTCCAAAAGAGAACTGGTCATTTAAACTGAGCTTTTAAACCATATTTTCTTTGTATTCTTTCGACTTTCCAAATAGTATTCCTAACTACCCGTAAGTAGTTTTAACACTTTATTGGTCAATCTGTGCAACTCCCTGGGATATTCCAAAACAAAAGCCAAAACTCTCAAGTAATTGGTTACTGTGATGGTGAGTGCTCCAGTTGTCTTTTTACTGGTCTGGAGTAACAGGTCTCACATCAAAACACTGATTTGAGATGCTATTATAAACTTTTTGGTAGCCTTTACTGTACTATTAACTCGGTATCAGTAACTTATCACTGTCAAACCCTTGACCAGCGTTTTTTCTCAGCATTCTTTTGCAGCTTTTTTTTTATAACTCTTGATTCTCTGACTCGTGATTCTCAATATCACTTAACCAGCTAGCTGTATTTTCATAGCTGTTGACCTCATTTTTTACGCCATTTTTTCATTTGTATGTTCACTCAGAAAACTTAGAAACATTTGTATAACTTTTTCTTAACTCTTTTAAAATGCTAAAAATACTGAAGCAATTGTAAAATTCCATGAAAAAATATCCAATTGCTTCACTCCTCTCTCCTTAGAAAAATTTTATTTGTAACAAAAGTTACCAGTCAGCACAGTTCTCTCTTCATCAACCAATGTTTACAATACTACTTCCTATTACATGTCTTAATACTATTTCACAATCGACATATCTGACAAAATAACATTTAAGAAAAGGCACAATTTTTAACAATGATTAATATTGATTAATATACTAAACATCAATTTATAAGTATATATTCATATGATATATATATACTTCAAATTTCACATTCGAAATGATTAACGTTTGAACAATTCAACATAGAACAGATACAGAACATTTTAACTACGTGTCAGTAGTCTCTTTAATCTCCAACTCTACTTAAAATTCTTCTTAAAAGTGTCGGAAGATCAGCCACTCGCTGTTCACGATCCTCTCATATAAAGCACATGCCTTCCACTTCATGCAATGTTCATGTGGATGCCAGTGGTAAGCACAGTGAAGTCTATTCCTTGATGATGTAGATTCTGCCAACCCTGAAATCTTCTATAGTCCTCCAGGTTCATACAAGAGAGAGACCAGTCCATTGACTTAGTATCCTCGCCTTCTCCTTACCTTTAGTATAAATCTTTGAATAACTCTCTTTCAACTGTTGACACAGTATAATTAATTCCCAGTTCAATCGTAGCTTGTAAACAAATCTACATGCTGTTGAAATTCTTCAATGCTTAATCCTGACTTTCTAAGGGGTATATGTCTAGTTTCTTCTAATATGTCTGTTAATTCATTAATGTCTGTTTCTACATTGATACTCTGAATTAATTGCGATTCTTTCTTAGTTAATAGTTCCCGGACTTCTGAAATATTTACATTTAATTAACGTATTTAGTTTCACTTCTAAAACTAGAGGGCAGGGTAATACCTTGACCATGAGCCAAACAACTTCTGGCTAATCTCAGGTAACCACTACCTGTTAATTTAATTACTCTATTATGGTAGCCAAAATGATGTACATTTGACTACTGATAAAGTTAGTTCATCATTAACATTAAATGGGATTCTATAAAAAATAGAATGGTTTAGGAATAATTATTCTTTTCTCACATAATTCAGTTATTCTGTTTTTAATTCCTGCAAATATAACATAATTACAAGTTATGATAGGTACTGAAAAGATTCCTGAATTAGGATCACATACTCTGATAGGTCCCTTATACATTTTAACAAGTCTTCCTCTGTCATTTCAATATAAGTATGTTTTTCATTTTCTATTGTTAAAGCTAACGAATGGTTTAAACTTAATAGTAAAGGTATGATTCTATAATGTTTAAACATTCTATCTATTAAATTTAAGGGTATCTTTATAAACATCCTCAAAGTATCTCTGATTGCAGCTGTCTTTACATCAGCCCATGTATAGTACATGTAAATCTGATCACTATGAGTAGGGATCACAAACTGTAAATGTGGGGATAATTTCCTTTCGATTTCATAATTCACTCTTTCTAATTTACTCGGAGGTAGATAGTATGAACTGAACTATCTATCAGCAGCTACATACAATGCTTCTATTAACTCTGTCCTGCCACTTCCTACAGTAAAAGATAACTGTAGTAGAAAATATGTTAAAAACGAACGTTTTACTTCCTGCTTTATGTAACTCAGTTTGTCTGATTCTAGTGTGTATCAGTGCATTAGTAATGTTCACAAAAACTCTTGGTCATGCAACTCAATTG
>NW_013682259.1:3090-3870 GCF_000517525.1 Limulus polyphemus | reverse complement strand
CTAGCGCAGATAGCCCTCGTGTAGCTTTGCGCGAAATGCCAAAAACAAACAATTAGATGGTGTTTGATCGTTTATTGTACAGCCACGTAACTAAATAAGTTATTATCTCGTACATTCCGAAACCTCTCCGTTCGTAAATACCATTCTTGTTTCGTAACTTGCAAGTTACCAGTTCCTTAACGAAAACTTGGCACTGAGCCAAATGACGAACCTTTCCATAACGTGTTCACTAAAGCAGATACAGAGGTCAAGACTATGTCCTTGTTGAAACCTTGTTGTCTGATTGGTTAATTGTTTAAACGGCCATTCTGTTATGGTAAAGAAACACCTTCGGGTTTTTACTATGTTAAGCAAAGTACAAGAACGTTTACGATGTAAAAACTGGACCTCACACCAGGAATATATATATTACTTTCAAAGCAACAGATGGAAAACGTGTTATATTAAAGTTTCGTTAGCATATTTGGAATTTAGTATTATTAAAAAAAAAACAGGTTAAATCATCCGATTTTCGTAGGAGTTCGATTTTTAGACCTGTTCCGTGTATGCACGCGTAAACATATACATACATAATATTAAAAATGCTTGTGAGTTAAAAAAAGAATCTGCTCATTGGCTCCTGAAGTTTGAAGAGATTGTGTAAGTTCATGGTCCATTCGAAGGTTTTCTCGTGTAAACCAGTAGATAATGTCCTACAAACCGCAACCCTAATTTCTGAAATCAGTATTTTGCTTGTTTATGTTCAGGGTCAAAGGCTAGTAGTTTCGTATGGTGTTTCTC
>NW_013682259.1:0-2090 GCF_000517525.1 Limulus polyphemus | reverse complement strand
AACCATTTTTGGACAGAATTGTCACCGGTGATGAAAAATGGATTCTTTATGCGAATATTAAACGCCAAAAACAATGGCTCATTCCTAGACAAAACCACTTCCGACCCCAAAACCTGGATTCCATCCGCAGAAAGTTATGCTTTGCATTTGGTGGGACATCAAAGGAGTAATTCATTTCAAACTCCTCAGTCCACAGCGAACTGTCAATGCAGAGATCTATAGTTAGCAAGTGGAACGTTTACATCAAACCCTTCATCAGAAACGCCCTTCACTCGTCAATCGGAAAGATGTTGTTCTTCTCCACGACAACGCACGTCCACATCTGCCACGTTTGACGCAACACAAGATCATGGAGTTGGGTTGGGAAGTTGTCCCCACCCACCATATTCCACAAATATGGTACCATCAGATTACCATCTTTTTTGTTTGCTGCAACACCATCTTAATGGGAAAACGTATGCAAAGGTGGAAGGTGTTAAATAAGATAGACATGTTTTTTGCTTCAAAGCCAAGTGATTTCTTTAATCAGGGCATTAACAACCTGACTGTAAGATGGAAAAGCATCATTGATAAAAATGGAGACTATTTCATTTAATAAATGTTTTGTTTTGATATACAAGTTCTTGTTTTTCATTTAAAAAAAGTGACATTAATTTCTTCACGACCTAATATGTTGGCAGGAGTTATTTTACAAATATCAACAGAGATTTTAAATATGTCAAATCTCGTATTTAGTAAAAACCTTTTTTTTACCGTTTTTCTGTTTCATTGCAAAGATGGCATGATCTCTCTGAACATATCTTTCGAATCTAGGGAGGGATCAGTTTGTTTGGTTTGAATTTTCGTGCAAAGCTACGCGAGGGCTATTTGCGTTAGCCATCTCTAATTTAACAGTGAAAGACTAGAGGGAAGGCCACTAGTCATCACCACCCACCGCCAACTCTTGGGCTATTCTTTTACCAACTAATAGTGGAATTGACCGCCAATTATAATGTCCCCACAGCTGAAAGGGCGAGCATATTTTTGTGTTTTTCGTTAAAGATGACCCAGAAACAAATAATCGTGCAGGGTGAAAAATGTCTCCGAAGTTAGTAATCATACAGGTACATGAGAGTACAAACATTATTATACAGCGTTCGGTTTAATTGATAAAAGGATACAATTACAACCGGGTACATAAAATACTATCAAACGTGTCTAAGGTGAAAACAATGCCATCTATTGGTTACAAATCTTACCAATACCAATCAAAATATTTTGTATTGAGAGTGGTGGTGTAATTTTCACATCATTTATAAAAATTTAAATATCATATGTCCTGACCTATAAACGACAAAATATTGACCGGCGTTTCCTTAGTGTTGTAATAACAGAGTAAGGTTAGTACTGATGAAAGAAATGTATGTAGGGTGTATCCCTTGGAAACCAATAAGTTACAAACACTCCGAGAACGGTAATTATTTTTAAAGAGAACGTGCTTCACGTTTTAACAATTTTCTCACTCTACTTTTAACCCTAACGGATTCCGTTGAAGGTTATTGTTGTGTCAACGTGATGTAACCACACCTGCACGTGATATTTTGTTCCAACACAAAGTCACGGTGTACACCTGTCAAAACAATTAGGTATGCTTTATACATATATGTATACTAGGAAGTTTAGTATTAAAATAATTTGTTTCGCTTGTTGTTGTTTCATCCATAAATTTATGTGGCTCATCTCCAGAGTGGATGTAATTCACAAGGGAATTGTTTTTGTTTCGTAAAAATGCTGTTAACCGTTTATTACCCCATTCCTTATTATCTATAGTCTGTTTTTTCTAATGGAGTGTCAAATAAATTGAACAGAAGGTACACGAATTGAAATTAGAATACGGTGAAAGAAGCTAAGATCCCCCCTAAGTAATAGAGCAACTGAACGGATGCTAAGTTCCCCATGAGTAATATAGAAACTGAACGGATGCTAAGGTCCCCCCTAAGTAATAGAGCAACTGAACGGATGCTAAGGTCCCCCCTAAGTAATAGAGCAACTGAACGGATGGTAAGTTCTCCATGAGTAATAAAGGAACTGAACGGATGCTAAGTTCTCTA
>NW_013682258.1:1533-3213 GCF_000517525.1 Limulus polyphemus | reverse complement strand
TTTACTAACTTGTTAGTAAAGTTTATTTAGTAATTTCTGTGTTAGTAAAAGTTTAATTAATTCGTTTCCTTTTTTTCGACTTTGGATGTTTATTAATGTTGTTGTGAAGTCCTGGTTAGGCATTTGTTTATTAACTGTGTTGAATTTATTTCTAAGTGTTGTTATTGTGAATAAATTATGTTTTTGTTGTTGAGCCCTGATTGTAGCGGCGTTTTCATTTTAGACCATTACAAACATAGCTGTAGTAAACGTTATTTGAATAAATATATTAATTGTTATCATTAGATAGATTGAAATTGGCATTATCTTAACAAACAATATAAAAGAACCCGCCTAGTTACAGAACACTTAACAACAAAGGTGGTAGCTATGGGATTGCCCACCAGTGGCACAGCGGCATGTCTGCGGACTTACTACGCTAAAAATCGGGTTTCGATACCCGTGGTGGGAAGAGCACAATAATCCATTGTGTAGCTTTGTGCATAATTACAAACAAACAAACAAGCTGTGGGATCATTTTAATGAAAACATAATAGACATGCGAGTAAACTTCAACTTTCAAGATGGCGTCACGACGCAAGAGAGGAAGGTTATTGCGAGTATGGAATTTAATCTGATAAGGTAAAGTATGGTGGGGAATTTTTTTGGCCTGGTATCTGTTTCGGTAATCGTGAAAGCCTGTCAAGATCCCCGAAAGTGAAGTGACAAACAAGACTCTGGTAATAGTCATGGTAGGCCTAGCAGATAGACCTAAACTCTGCAGTAGGTTCTGAAGTAGTTGAATGAGTTCCTATGGAAGAAAAAAATATAAATGTCATAATTTGAGCTACAAGAAACTATAAATTTCGAGCCAAGTCGGATGGGACATTGAAACATATGAAACTATACATATCCAATGACTGAAGAAGTTACAACACCTTCACGCAAGGAAAAGAACGATGTTGGTACTGTATAACAAGATTAAGGATGTCGATGCTGTAAGTGAAGAACAAATATGACTGTACTGTATAGATAAAGGAACAAAAATAGTGATGATGTTTTAGAATATCTAGTGTAGTCACTTTTGAGGTAAAATATAGGAATTCTGAGGTGCAAATCACAGCTTACCACCTTACTTATAAGAGCCATATGACCAGAGCTGTAGAGGTATTCTAGTTGATCAATGCCATATGTGACGTGACTTGCTCATAGAAGATCAAGATACCTTCTCCAGCAGGCCTCATAAGATTGATATTGGAAATGTAACCCAACATTTATAACAGGCTAAGTTCTTCAAGGAACTAGAAATTATGAAGAAACAAGTAGTGATAGAACCAAGTACTACTTCCTGGTCATCAGTTATTGTACTTGTGAAGAAGAAGAACCTTTGAACCTCAATGTTTTGAATTGACTACCAGGAGATGAATCAAGTCAGAAAAAAGGATGTCTACCCTCTGGTTTTCAACATTAGATAAAAAGAATGGATATTGGAAAATGCAAATCAACGAAGCAAGTAGAGAGAAAATAGCCATTGCTGTAAAATAATGGATTGTGGCAATTTGTTGTGTTACGATTTAGAAAAAGTAATGTGTCTGATACATCATTTCGACTAACTGAATGTGGTCTCTCCTTTCTACCATGGAACATCATACTCATCTACTTGGATAACATAATCATACATGGGGAAAACTTGATAATGTT
>NW_013682258.1:0-1191 GCF_000517525.1 Limulus polyphemus | reverse complement strand
AGATGTTGTATATCTTGAATAAATCTACTAAATCTTTCATGACACATAAGTAATTACCATTAGCAGTTGTATAGACAAAAAGATCGAACTTCAGCTATATCATGTAGCATTGAATTGGTTTCCAAGTTATCGCATTTCAAAAAGCTAGGTAATCTTCAAAGAGTTTAAATAGCTTTCACATCATCCTGAACGGAACCTTGGAAATACTGATGGTTTATCTCGACGACTGTATGTGAATAAAGAATGCAAACACTATGAGAAGAAAGAAGCAATATATAATAAGACCAACCAGCTTTATCGTTACGTGGAATGGACTTGGAATTATATTTTCCAAAATAATAAAAAACGACATACCTAAGGACTGAAAAAATTACAACACCTTTATACAAGGAAAGTGAAGATAATGGTGCGATATAGGAATATCAACTATGTTGGTACTGTATAAAAAGGTTAAATATGTTTATCCTGTAGGTGGAGAACTAATATGACTGTACTCTATAGATAAAGGAACAACGATAGTGATGGTGTTTGAAAAGGAAATCTATGATAATGCTACTGTGTTGGTAGAACAATGATCAAAGTGGTATAATGGAACAGCAGAGATGGTAATTTTACCATTTCAGTTATTATATTTCTTTCGAAATCTCTACGACAGTTCCACACCTAATATAATTTATGTTAATTTGAGTGTAACGTTTCTAATTTTCATAGTTCTCATTCAGAAGATGGTGTCGTATTTATTCATGTTATAAAACAACAAACATTTTATTCTGTTAGCTTTGGAATAACAATGACGTACTGGAGTATACAACAAAGCCTGGTAGCTACTATAATCACTTATGGAGTGATTGATACTTTTGGCTATATCTGTTGTTTTGGTCATCCTGTAGTTACTGCTATAGAGGTGAGTACAGTTGTTTTGAAACATCTCTTTATAGAAATGTACATAAGAAAATATAATATTATCAGACTGTAATATTTAATTTGACCTTCCATTCATTTGAAAAGTATTATTATTTAACTATTTTATTTCTAGAACTAAAAAAATGGAGAAGAACATAACGACGCAAGTTACAGTATATTGAAAATATGAAAAACGTCATTACTCGGTGGTTACTCTCACTGTCAGTTTTAATCTTGAAAGTATATATATATACATATTAAGTTCAAAGTCTAAATTATTGTTTAATA
>NW_013682257.1:3086-3827 GCF_000517525.1 Limulus polyphemus | reverse complement strand
ATGAAAATCAAAGTTTTTTAAAGTAAATGTTTATATTTTATTTTCTATACCATATCACTGACTTTAGCTATTATCATTGACGTACACTGCAATGAAATAAAAAAACAAACAAACATCCCTTTTAACTTGTCGAATATCTTTAAAGATCTTCTTTTAGTTATATTCTTGATTTCAGGTTTTTTCCTTTTCATATCTGTACTTAATTTTTAATGTTTTATTTTCCTTTCTTGTCCTTTACCATTTATTATTCATGATGACACAAGTCAGTGGTGCCCTAGAGACATATTACAGTGTCTCTTGCAGACATGCGCAACCCTTCAGCAAAATTTTTGTGCACCTCATAATATCGTAAGCCTTGAGAACTGATGCAAAGTATGATGTTTAAACCTTTCAGTTATTTATTTAAAACATAATTAAATAAAGTATAAAAGTAAGGCATAAATACAATTTTACTGTATCTCTAACTATACCATATTTAGGTAAAAAAACAACCGAAAGTGCTATAGTCAAACAAGTAGCCAATAATACTACAGATACTTGTGTGCCAATTTCAGAATAACCTTTGTTGGATTATAGTGTCAAATGAAGTCTTTCTAATGACTATACACATGTGTACGTAACACCTACATGTAGGCTATAAAACTCTATTGAAGGTGGGAGGTCATTAACAAATGTGTATATAGGAGCAGAATAAGTATGGATCCTTATGGGAGGTCATTAACAAATAGTGTATATAATAAG
>NW_013682257.1:0-2130 GCF_000517525.1 Limulus polyphemus | reverse complement strand
GTTTATAATAATAATAATAATGGATCCTTATGGGAGGTCATTAACAAATAATGTATATAATAATAATGGATCCTTATGGGAGGTCATTAA
This sequence comes from Limulus polyphemus, assembly GCF_000517525.1. Classification (NCBI taxonomy): domain Eukaryota; kingdom Metazoa; phylum Arthropoda; class Merostomata; order Xiphosura; family Limulidae; genus Limulus; species Limulus polyphemus. Next base: position 2,040 of record NW_013682257.1, on the reverse strand, counting down.
CAAATAATGTATATAATAAGAATGGATCCTTATGGGAGGTCATTAACAAATAGTGTATATAATAAGAATGGATCCTTATGGGAGGTCATTAACAAATAGTGTATATAATAAGAATGGATCCTTATGGGAGGTCATTAACAAATAGTGTATATAATAAGAATGGATCCTTATGGGAGGTCATTAACAAATAGTGTATATAATAAGAATGGATCCTTATGGGAGGTCATTAACTACCCCGTACAATATCAAATGTAATGGACTATGTGAGAGAGTCAATGGAGTTTTAAAGAGTATGCTAAAGAAGATGTCCCAAGAGAGACCACATGACTTTGACAGGTACTTACAGGCAGTATTATTTGCTTATCCCACAAGCAAGCAAGTACAGAATTTTCAAACCACACTTTGATGGAATAAAATTACTTTTCTTATCTTTTTTCTACCATTAGTTTCACTCTAACATATTAAACATTAGGCTTATGTCAATCGTTAGGCCTATTTTTTCTATGGTACTTAACTTCATGCCAACTTTATTCTCTTTCACTATTATCGTCTGCTATTCCCGCTATTTATATCTTTATCACTTAATCATCTGTTTGCTTTCTATATTCTCGATGTCAGTGGATTGTATGTGACGTTCAAGTTTCTCAAAATCAATGGATTATTAACATAACTTCCTACAATCGTCAGTTTTTAACTCTTATTACAACAAAATTTAAACATTAATAAAATATTCACTCACAAAATAAATTAATCAATACTATCTAAACTAAATAGTCTTTTATCTCATGACAATGTGATACCATCTTTAAATGAGATTAACATTAAAGATATACAAGATATTTATGTGGTTTTTATCCAACACCAGTGTCTATGTTATGCTGTATAAAATTTAATAAAGGTTTTTTAGTGTAAAGACATGTGCCATCTATAAATGTAGTTAACATTAACTTATTTCAAAGATAATAAATGCTCAATAAGAGCAATAAAGAGGGGCTTGTGAACCCCTCATTAACATGCCCCAAACTATCATCCCACAAAGTTTGGTTCACATTGGCCCAGTGACTTAGTCACAGATTATTGTCCTTTTTTATACGTGAATTGTTTTTTTTGTTTAGGTATATTTTTGTTTATTTTCTCCTTATCATAGGTTTATCTCTGCATTACTTTGCAGCAGACCACCACTTCATTGATCAGTTGTTAATCTTTAGTGTTGAGTTAATAAAGTGGTTATTTTTGTTTCCACCTTTCATATATCACTACACCTGTTCCTCTCTATCCTACATGTTGTTGCTTAGGTAACTGTTTATCCTTGATTTATATTTTTCCTTTAGAGGAGAGAAATACAGGTTTTTGTGCTGATGTGAAATACACACAACAAAATTTGGACAAATGAAAAACTGACAATTTAGTGTTAAGGAAACTTAATGGTATCAACATGAACTCTTTTTAAAAATATGTATAACTATAATAACATGAGACTCTTCAACTAAATGCAGGAGAACCTCGAAGACAAAAGTTGGCTAATTTTCTCTTCAGACGAGGAGGTTTGTTTGGGGACAAAGTAAGAAAGACATCCACGACAGTGTTTCTGGAGTCCATTCCTGATAATCAAGGGTACAGGTATATAGATTAACTATGTTTTAACTGTGTTACACCAAATGCACCATAATATTTGTAAACTGTCGGTTTGTTTTTTAGCTATTTAGGTGATGAACATACATAAAGGAAAACCTTCTGTTCTGTGGTGGGTAATGAACTTTCTATATAGTAAAAATGTTTTTACATTATCTGATTTATCATTTTCAATGGAAAGGCTAGAAATGTAGTACAATCTGTGATAAATTTTAGATAATCTTTATAATCATCTTGAAATGTAGTACAGTCCATGGTGGATATTAGATAAGCTTTATAATCATCTAGAAATGTAGTACAGTTCATGGTAAATATTAAATAAGCTTTATAATCATCTAGAAACGTAGTACAATCTGTGGTAAATATTAGATAAGCTTTATAATCAGCTAGAAATGTAGTACAGTCCAT
>NW_013682256.1:1482-3520 GCF_000517525.1 Limulus polyphemus | reverse complement strand
GTTAGACCGATAGCTCACGTGACTTTTTGCATATGAGTGATTTTTGTTGAATACCTTTGTGGCTTATATTTACACCAAATGATACTCATAATTTTAGGTTGAAAATATCTATCAGTGTACCAGCTTTGAAAAAAAATCCATAAAAGTTAAGTATTTTTTCTATCAAGTAAAGTTTCCGTACTTTTGGTGCGAAGAAAAAAAAATAGGAAGAAACTCAATCAAAATTGGAAATGTTATATCTCAGGTACTTTTTAATGGATTGCCTTGAAAATTAGTAGGTGAAGTAAGAGTCCAGTAGAGTATATCCACTGAAAATATGGGATAGTTTGGATTACCACAGTCCGCGATACAGAAGGTAAACATCGCTGAACTATCACTCTTGTTAATAACACACAATGTGTCCTGCAGCAGGTTGTTTTGGCCGCATGACACATTGCTGTATGTCTTGCTGACTCGGATACAGGCCATGCATGAATTTCTGAAAACGATCAAAAATGGGAACATTAGTTGGCTTGAAAGAAAAACACACAACTTTTGTCAATTTAACTTAGTATTTTAAAGTCTAATATTACTTAAATAGCATTTAACTGTATTTGCAAAATAAATGAAAATATAATTACAGTTCCATAAAATTAGCTAAAAATACAGTTGCAGCAATTAACAAAGAAATAAAATGCTAGACTTAAAAGCATTTTTTTAATGCGTTAAGTAAACAAGCAGATCCAGGAAATAGTGCCTTCCTTTTTTCGGAAATATTTATTTTATTTCTGATATTCGAGCAAAGATTCACAATAGTTACCTACGCTAGCCGTCCCTAATTTTGAACTGGTGGACTAGAAGATAGGTAGTTAATCTGCAACCACCGTGCACTCTTGGACCTAAAAATCGAAGCGCAATATTATGGCAAAATGACGCGAAGTAGGATTCTCCGATCCACATTCCGCTTTGCCCCGCTCAGCTCCCGAGAACACAACGAATATGTGTTTTACTTCTACCGAATTTAAATGTCCCTAATATAAAACGAAATAAAATTGTTCCAAGCAAATCCAACCCCGAAAACGTAAAGGCCTTTACAAGACTATGCTTAAATATTTATAAATCTTTGTAATTCGTTAATGTCTTGCTGCACTAGTATATCAAACAATCCCACAACTGGTTCTAAATTCAGTCAAACAGTTTAAATATTGTCCATACATTTCCAAGTAAAACAAAAGAAAGACAACCATTTATTCCAGGTACATGGTAGTTTTCTTTGGTTTGTTTTGCACACGGTAAATATGCTTCAGTTGTCACTACAAATTATAAACTCGGACTTAAAACTAGTTTATTATTTAGATATAAAAGTGAATGTAACAGCACGTTGAGTTCTACAAAATAATATTCTGCGAATCTTTAATTAGTAATATATATTGTTAGATATTAGAATTTCAAATGGTGTGAAATTGAGTTAACTGATAAATTTAATAGTTAGATTGTACTTTGGATTTAGCAGTTAAGTAAAAGCCGATATATAGTCAGTTTATGATATTTGCCAACAAGATTGATGCACACAGTTTTCTTTTTTTAACACAAATATGTTTTAATATACACAAAACAATACACTTTACAATAACAGTTATTACAAATAGTTATTACAAACAATGATTTATAAACAAAAGTTTCACAAACTTACAAGCAATATAAAGTCTTCTTTCTAGTCTGAAACTTCTTTGATATCTTATCGAGGGTTCACGATGAGCGAGTTAATTACGAGTTGACGTAGGTATAATTCACTTCACAGAGAGCTAGCCAGCTTTGTCCTTCGTTATTCCCTAGCCACACACACAGAGTTTTCCCCGGTGAATTTATACAATGTTTTCGTAAAAATACTAATGTCCGATGAGAATCCACTAAAGTTAAATGATTTGTAATGTTCGAAATTTGTAAAGGTTCCTAGTCAAATATTTGAAGTTTTCCGATTAATAAGCGTTATAACAACCACAGTTATAATTTCCAAAGTTTATAGCACATTGACTATAATAATAGATACTCCTTTTTG
>NW_013682256.1:0-833 GCF_000517525.1 Limulus polyphemus | reverse complement strand
TTTCTAAATATAAATTTAATCTAAACAAAAGTCGATATTAAAATAAATATATAATAATAAATTCGTCGCAATATGTTATCGCTTAAGCGTTGTTTTGATGTTTACAATATCGTGGAATTACCTGTGCGAAGCAATCTGGTCTCATTAGTAAGATGTTTATCAAGAAACGTTTTATCCATCAGCCCCTAAACATTAGTATGACAATACTTGCTGTATGATAAAAACTTAGTATGACGTTTTTTTTTCGTTTTTTAACTTGACTGAAGCATAGTATACATAATTACAAATTTATGAAATAACCGTAAAAGCCAAAGAATCTTACAAGTTGTTTTATTTGCGCCTTTAGAAAGAGCATACAATTCCTGTAATGAACAATATCATTCTATTGAGTTTATGGCAGAAATTGTATGTTCCTGATGACGTGTAGAGCCCAAACGTTGAGTAAATAAAACTCATAAGATTTTCTGGTTTTCGCGTATTTTTTCCAGACTGGTGCCGTCAGAAGAATAGTAGGCCTTAAAATGTGTCGGCTTAATATTTAAAATATCACTGACGCTGCTATTAAGTATGCTACGAAATCATAGAATAACACAATTTATAATGAAGTATTTTGCCATAACGTTTGCCATAAAGTTTATGTAAGATCACTTATAAACAGATAGGAAATACAAACAAGTCCCGTATTTTTAGATATGTCTGGGAATGGCAATGGATGCATTCTTCAAATATGCGACCCCTCGTTATGAATTGCATAACAACGTCTGAGGGCTGGTGAAACAACCTTACTTGAGTAATGTTTCATTAATGAGACCAAAGTAACGTATTGTTACGAC
>NW_013682255.1:0-2872 GCF_000517525.1 Limulus polyphemus | reverse complement strand
CACGTGAGGTTTTAACACTGTCTTTATTGAACTATAGGTACAAATGTTGTTCACATCAATCTTACGCAAATAAAAACATTAATTATACAAGTTTCTAATAAAATACACTATTTGAAAACGTGTAAGACATCGAAAGGACTTCTCGATAATAACGTCTCACATTTTAAGACAAACTAAGCTGTTAAATAATTTTAGTTATTAAATGTGTAGTGTTTTGAGATCTTTTTTTACTTACACCGTTATCCTATACACATATATAGGAATGTGAATAATATTCAGCATTAATGCTACACATTTATTCTTGCGAATTATTCCTTCGACAAGATGTTAATATAGCAAAAACAAATGTGAAGTATAAATCAGTGGCAAATAGTAAAATCGAATGACAGATCGATCTACGCATTCAATTTTTAAATATTCGTTGGATAACTTTACTAAACACTTTAATTAAGCGTATCCAAGGCATGCCCTTCTTAAATACTATTCTGTCAAATACAGTATTAATTTAGAATATTTTATCACATATAGATCGTTTGTCATCAATAAAACCCGAAGTGACAAATAGTTATTCTACAAACGTTTCACATAGGACAGGAAACACAGACAGTTTGTTCTCAAATACCAGTTTAGGATATACAGTTCAACCAAGTAACAACAGAACGGAAGTAATAATACCTTCAAAAGACGACATTGTTAAAAACACAACAATACCAGTTGTAGATGGTAACAGAACCATAGAAGGAGAATCAACAACATATAGAAGTAAGTATGAGCGCTTAAAAATTCATCCATTCAGAATAACTGTATGTTTACAATAAATGACTAATGTTAACACAAGATCCAATTCATCTTGATTTGTATATTTTTAATGAAGAAGTGTGTTTTTTGATACATTAAACGTATTTGTGACTACACAAAAAAAGGAGAGTTTATTTTGTGAAGTCTATAAGTTTGAAGATAGTAAAATGGCTTTGATTATTTTCATTTTATCTTTTTTAAGGTACCAAAACAACAACAACAACTGAACCAGCCACCGTTTGTCCTCCCAAAAACGGGAAATTTCCGGTTTTTCTCCCTCACACAGAAAACTGCTCGCTTTACTATGTTTGTGACAATGGATTACCAAAGTTAATGCGTTGCCCATCACCCCTTCACTTCAACCGACAACTTAACGTATGTGACTATGAGTGGAGAGCTGGCTGTTCTAAAAATGGTGAGTTTCAGGTCTTCTCTTCCTTTTCTGTTCTTTTTCTTAAAAAATGAGGATTCTCAAACACCTACAGCTATGTTTCAAATTGCCATCTGTTCCATAGATCATAAAGAATCCTATAAGAACATCTAAGGTTTATTAAACTCAGAAAACGCGAGACACGTTCATTTCATATAGTTTGTTTGAACCGTTTATACCCATGCTGTTCACATAGTTACATAATGGTGTACAGTATAACTACACATTCATGTAAAACAATATAGTGGTTTTTCTTTCTTCCAAGAGATCGGAAAGACTTTATAATATATCACATCTTTTACAAAAACGAAAGTTATTAAATAATTTGAGTTTTTGTTATTCGTTTATGAAACAATAATATCATGTTCTAAACATAATCCTTTATCGAGAACGAATAAGTAAAATCTAATATTACTTTACATGATTTTCTACTATTGGATCAGAAAACAAAAAATATCAAATAATTCTTCTATAAAAATCTCTCACAGAATACATAACAGAAAGGGCTAGATCTCAAACAACAATTTATAATTAATAATTCAATCAAATAAAAACCGAATTCAAGTGACAGTGTCTTCAATAAAAACAACGTTAGTGACACACCAATTCCAGGTGTATATGATAACAGAACAGGTATCAACAACAAATAAAGTTTAAGGAAACATAGACAAGGATGCTACGATATCAACTAATTCTCACGTGTTTCATGGATCATGGGGAAATTTAGAAGAGCGTTTAACATTTTTAAACTGGTTTTAAAAAAATGCAAATATATTTCAGAAACATTCTAAAAACTCTCTTCAACGTTTCCATACGTGAGGTTTTAACACTGTTGTTATTGAACTATAGGTACAAATGTTGTTCATATCAATCTTACGCAAATAATAACATTAATTATACTATTTTCTAATAAAATACACAATTTGAAAACGTGTAAGACATCGAAAGGACTTCTCGATAATAACGTCTCACATTTTAAGACAAACTAAGCTGTTAATTAATTTTAGTTATTAAATGTGTAGTGTTTGAGATCTTTTTTTACTTACATTGTTATCCTATACACATATATAGGAATGTGAATAATATTCAGCATTAATGCTACACATTTATTCTTGCGAATTATTCCTTCGACAAGATGTTAATATATCAAAAACAAATGTGAAGTATAAATCAGTGGCAAATAGTAAAATCGAATGACAGAACGAGCTTCACATTTAATTTTTAAATATTCGTTGGATAACTTTACGAAACACTTGAATTAAGCGTGTCCAAGCCATACCCTTCTTAAATACTATTGTGTTAAATACAGTATTAATTTAGAATATTTTATCACATATAGATCATTTGTCGTCAATAAAACCCGAAGTGACAGATAGTTATTTTACAAACGTCTCAGATAGAACAGGAAACACAGACAGTCCGTTCTCAAATACCAGTTTAGGATATACAGTTCAACCAATTAACAACAGAACGGAAATAATAATACCTTCAAAAGACGACATTTTTATAAACACAACAATACCAGTTGTAGATGGTAACAGAACCATAGAATCAGAATCAACAACACATAGAAGTGAGTATGAGCGCTTAAAAATACATCCATTCAGAATAACTGTATGTTTACAATAAATGCATAATGTTCAC
>NW_013682254.1:0-2873 GCF_000517525.1 Limulus polyphemus | reverse complement strand
GGTAATGAGTAGATTGAGATTAGTAGTAATTATTTCAACTGTACGTAATATAGTTTCAGACATAGTTATGAGTAGATTGAGATTGGTAGTAATTATTTCATCTGTACGTAATATAGTTTCAGACATAGTAATGAGTAGATTGAGATTAGTAGTAATTATTTTAACTGTACGTCGTATAGTTTCAGACATAGTTATGAGTAGATTAAAGACTCATTTCACTGAAATATTTTTCAATTAACAGGAAACCCACATTTGAACAAATACGTATTTGAGAACAGATGATAGAAAACATAGGTTTAGACAACAAGAGCATACACTACGGTTTATAACAGTAAGTAGTATATTCTTATACCAAATATAATATTTTCATGATACAAAATCATATTTTTATTAATACACCAGGAATTTGAGAACGTAACAAGACTTGAAACCTGCTCTTCATCTAACTAGTCCAAGGAAATAGTTTATCTTCAAAACAGTAACAACAAATAATGAATAACTTTTTATGATGAAATGTCTGTCGAACTTCATTATTGGCTGTTTTTACTATGTCAGCGTTCTTTTCTCCATTCTGTGCTTATCCATTGGTCGGCTTGGATAAATTTTCAGGATCAGACATAGTTTAATCACCAATTTCAGACATAGTTTCATGGCCAGATTCAGACATAGTTTCATGGCCAGATTCAGACAAAGTTTCATGGCCAGATTCAGACATAGTTTCATGGCCCGATTCAGATATTTTCCTTTGATCACTAGTATTTTCTGAAGTTTTAGAGATTTCAAGCAGCTTAAAGTGTTGATTGCAGTAAAGTTTACCTCCACTTGTAGAGTATGTTTCTAATCTTTAGAATAAGAAAGCACATGAAAGAATAATAGGTATTTATAAAATTATTAGAAACACCTAACGTTATTTAAGGCTCTAAACTGGGATGTAGAACAAAAATTAAAAACATTTTGTAGTTATGGTTCATAAAATGTTTAATGTCATATGAGCGTATTTCAGAAAATTATTCTTTTTTTTTGGGGGGGGGGGAGTAGAAGAAAGCAATAGTGAAAATAAATTTGATCTTAGTATTTAATTTCATATTAAGTAAGAAGATATTGCATATGATAAATTCATGTTTTACTTCGTTTTATGCTTTAGGGGTGATGTAGGATACTTTGTAGAGTAATGCCCCATATACATTAACAAATTTTCATATCTATTTCAGGTTCAAATCTGGACTGGATGGTTAGGTGAATAAGTAGAGATGGTTCTCATTAATAAAAAGAGTAGAAGCAGTTAATTAACAATTTCAACACAGTTCCAGATTCAAGAACTCCTGATCAAATAACATTTACAAAATTATCTGTAACATTCAATAAAGTTGGAAATATGTAACCATCAGGCAACAGGTGAGTCACATGTGTTGTTGTTTTTATAAGGAACTACTTCAAACCCTGTACATTAACTTAGATATTATGGCAGCTTTACATCATCTGGAAGCCCAACTTCAGAATCTTACAGTGAGATCTGTTAGCAAGTTCACAAAGCAGTAATTTTGCTGTTGCTCTTCACAATGTGTGCTATGTAAGCACCGTTATTACGGTTAAATTAACACAATATCTTCTAACAGAAATGTGATTCATTTTGTAGGTTAACTACACATGTCATTAAATTAAAATATACATGATAAATATTTTCTAGGTGTCTAATAATGCTTAGAAAAACAACTATGTTTCTTATATTTCGATGAAATGTGCTTCACTATCAAAATGTGTAACTTAAACTTCATAAAGTATACCATAATGTACTAGGTTTTCAACTAGATTTATCTCAGTTTTTTTTAAAATACTCAAACTAGTTAGTAAATAAGAACTTGTTGTTTTATTGGATATTTAAAATATTTTAAAAAGTGAAAATTCATATTGCTGAGAGATCAATAATTCAGAAAAATAAATTGTGGAATATCGTATTCTTGTAAATATGAAAAATAAAACTTATCTCAAAATAATCATAATTCCAACTATGCCTACTTTCAGTTTGTCTGTGGTTTTTCTGATTTATTAAGACACTTTAGTATACTAAGAAACCTCAGTGGATCAGTATAAACTTGTTCACTTAGAATAGTCTTAGTGGATCAGTATAAACTTGTTAACTTATAATAGTCTTAGTGGATCAGAAGAAACTTGTTAACTTAGAATAGTCTTAGTGGATCAGAAGAAACTTGTTAACTTAGAATAGTCTCAGTGGATCAGTATAAACTTGTTAACTTAGAATAGTCTTAGTGGATCAGTAGAGGCTTGGTAAACTAGAATAGTTTTAGAGAATCAAAAGAGGTTTTCAAATTAAACTTCTCTTAATCAGTCATAAACTATTCTAAGTTAACAAGTTTCTTCTGATCCACTAAGACTATTCTAAGTTAACAAGTTTCTACTGATCCACTAAGACTATTCTAAGTTAACAAGTTTCTTCTGATCCACTAAGACTATTCTAAGTTAACAAGCTTCTACTGATCCACTAAGACTATTCTAAGTTAACAAGTTTCTTCTGATCCACTAAGGCTATTCTAAGTTAACAAGTTTCTTCTGATCCACTAAGACTATTCTAAGTGAACAAGTTTCTACTGATCCACTAAGACTATTCAAAGTTAACAAGTTTCTTCTGATCCACTAAGACTATTCTAAGTTAACAAGTTTCTTCTGATCCACAAGACTATTCTAAGTTAACAAGTTTATACTGATCCACTAAGACTATTCTAAGTGTACAAGTTTATACTGATCCATTAAGACTATTCTAAGTTAATAAGTTTCTACTGATCCACTAAGACCATTCTAAGTTAACAAGTTTCTACTGATCCACTAACACTATTCTAAGTGAACAAGTTTCTACT
>NW_013682253.1:2026-3889 GCF_000517525.1 Limulus polyphemus | reverse complement strand
GTGTTATTTATTTAAATTGTATATGAAATATGTGTTATTTATTTAAATTGTATATGAAATATGTGTTATTTATTTAAATTGTATATGAAATATGTTATTTATTTAAATTGTATATGAAAGACTTTTACAAAGAAATTATTCAACTACAAATAAGAAACCTAAAAATAACGTATATATTTTTTTCCTTCTAGAAACTTATTGGGATAGAATATATATATATATGTACGAATCGTGTATCTTCTACGGGTGGACAGTTAAACAACAAAAGGGGCTCCTACAGTGAAAGCCAGGGAACGTTTCTGGTTAACGACAAAGGGTCTCGTACGAAAGGAAAAGTTGAAAACTAAGGTTACGGTTGACTGAGCGTTTAAACGTTGTGGTAGTGTTTGACATAACTTCAAAGTCGTAGCTGATTGAATGTCATATAACTACAAGAGAAAGAGACACAAGGGGCTTCACCGGGCAGACAGTTCAGGTACGCTCGGCCTCCCATTTCCTTTTACCTATATATATAAGTCTTCTTCCAAGCGAAGGAACAGAAGCAAATAAATGTACATCGTTTCTTTTATACTTGTACATACTGAACCTCGTGCTTTTTAGTGGGTAGACCGTACTGTACTAGTTCTTGCCATTGTACAGTGAGACTGAATCCACCGCATTCTGCCGATTGGCGTGCCCTGAATTGTAAGTGTAAGCCCGGGAATCGCTGAGTAAAAGAGGTGTTTGAAGAAGCGATGAAATAGGACACTGGGGAACAACTAGTTGAAGGAACAGCGCAAGGACCGACTACTAAATACAAAGCAACAAAATACAAAAGTTACATTTAGGGACCGGTTTGATATTTTATAAATGAGGCATTTCAAAGAATTGTCTTACCCGACGTCTCATCACATGTATTACACGACACCTTAAAATGCAGACAATAAAAGCTGTAACATAAACGTTTATATGTTGTTGTGTGAAATGTGTTAATAACAATAGCACGTAAAGATACAGATTCGCAATAAATTATCGTATTTAGAAGATGGAAAATCCACATTAACACGTGCTTTAAAATACCTTCTGACATTTAATTTAAACTTTAAATCTCTCTCTCTTAAAGTACGTTTTAGTTTAACCTGAACTGCATTGCTACTACTGAGATGGTCCCTCTTTCGACACGTGACAAACACTGCTTTTAAGGTTAAGGTTCATGCTTATTTATTGCTACGTTTTAAATATAAACCGATTATTACTCTGAAGCTTAAAAACGTCATCGGTGTCTTCTTTGTTCTTTTTATCAGTTATAACATTTTTTGGAATTAATGCGTGATGCTTCGACCAAAAACGAGATTCATTATAGAGGAACTTTTCTTAGTGTGTCCCTCTTTTTTATCTAAATATCTCTCAGAGGAATAATTTAACAAATATTGTGGGGTTTATTTTGAATATAACTATGAGACTTTTATGGAATTCTTCCATTATCCTCTTTCGTCTCTTTTTTTTTTTCTTAAATAATTACATTAAAAATAAAACATTCAACATCTGTTTAATGAAATATTGCACGACGCGTGAGTTTTATATATAATGAGTAAACGTATTTGTTTTGAAACGACCCCTTCGTGGTTTTCAATACATCTTTTAAAACGTGGTGGTTTTAATTCAATGAACGACGTGAGAAAAGTCGCATGAAACAACATGACTAACGAAAGATAAGCTTTGTTTGAACACCTCCATATGTGATTCGTGGGTGAACAGCCAGGTCATAGCCTACCAAAATTCACGCACAACCGACCATAATTTAACACTGCTGTCCAGAGAAGGGCAACTTAAACCGAATAGCTTGTTTGTTTGTTTGTTTTAATTATACACAAAGCTGCACAG
>NW_013682253.1:0-1010 GCF_000517525.1 Limulus polyphemus | reverse complement strand
CAAACCGAATAGCATGAGTGACTGTCACTTTTATAACGCATGGACAGTAGAATGTGTGGAACGTGTTGAACAGCATATCGCGGGCTCAAACCTTGGACGTTTCGATACACACAGACCAACACGCTAACCACTAGGCCACGACCGACCGTTAAGAAAACCACATAACACTCTATGGTTTCGCTCTATGGTTTTGTTGAACGCACTTTTACCTTTGAACTAACGAGAGAAGTATTTTCAATTAATCCAGTTGTAGAAAATCCTATTTAAGAAACGAACATAAGGACACTAAACGGAGGAAAAATAAGGACATGAAAATCGTTTAATGGGGAGGTTTTGAGTAAGTTATTTTTTGTTGGTTTGTTGTTAAGCACAAAGCCACACACACATTGAACTATCACATGTATCCAAGGCTATTTGTTCTATTTTAAATGTCTGTATGTTTGTATTTGTTCTATTCTAAATGTCTATATGTTTGTATTTGTTCTATTCTAAATAATCTATATGTGTGTGTATTTGTTCTATTCTAAATGTCTATATGTTTGTATTTGTTCTATTCTAAATGTCTATATGTGTGTATTTGTTCTATTCTAAATGTTTATATGTGTGTATTTGTTCTATTCTAAATATTTATATGTGTGTATTTGTTCTATTCTAAATGTCTATATGTGTGTATTTGTTCTATTCTAAATGTCTATATGTGTGTATTTGTCTCTATTTTAAATATTTATATGTGTGTATTTGTGTGAAATTCCTTGTTTACAGGAATACGATTTACATAAGTAAACTACAGCCGCTTAGAACTGGAGGTTTGACAGCTAGTGAAAGGATATTTAATGAAAGCAACTGATAATGAAAAATACGAGACCATTAAAAAAAAAAAACTTAGAAGTAATAAGTTCTTAGATGTAGGGATTTGTGAGCAAAAGTACTTTGTTTCTACAATTCAACCTCTCCTGTGTCCCCCTGTGGCGTTTCTACTACAGCGTGGTCACAAGTAAATGGACACCACC
>NW_013682252.1:0-2874 GCF_000517525.1 Limulus polyphemus | reverse complement strand
AAACACTCCCTAACATTACCTGGACTTCTCGTGAAAACACTTCCTAACATTACTTGGACTTCTCGTGAAAACACTCCCTAACATTACCTGGACTTCTCGTGAAAACACTTCCTAACATTACTTGGACTTCTCGTGAAAACACTCCCTAACATTACCTGGACTTCTCGTGAAAACACTCCCTAACATTACTTGGACTTCTCGTGAAAACACTCCCTAACAGTACCTGCAAGTAATCTCAGTCTCTTTGTTTTCCTGTCCACCAGTAATCTCAGTTTCTTTGTTCTCCTGTCCACCAGTAATCTCAGTTTCTTTGTTGTCCTTTCCACCAGTAATCTAAGTATGCTTGTTCTCCTGTCCACCAGTAATCTAAGTATGTTTGTTCTCCTATCCACCAGTAATCTCAGTTTCTTTGTTTTCCTGTCCACCACAAACCTCAGTCTGTTTGTTGTCCTTTCCACCAGTAATCTAAGTATGCTTGTTCTCCTGTCCACCAGTAATCTAAGTATGCTTGTTCTCCTGTCCACCAGTAATCTAAGTATGTTTGTTCTCCTGTCGAAGAATAATCCCAGTCTGCTCATTCTCCTGAAAAGCTCTCAACATTTTAACAAGCACTGTTAATTCTCAAGTACTTGGAATGAATACTAGATCCATATTTGTTTCAAAGAAATAATACATAAATACCAAAGGATGCGAATCAATACATAACGATTAAAAAACAAACAGTTTTCTCTTCACTACAAGAACTAGAATTGATTGTTAGGAACTAAGAATAAAAGAGGGTAGCAACCAAAACTTTTAGTTTGTTCGAATTACAAAATTTTTCTACTCATTACAATTTAAAGGAGAACGTGACAACCTGGAGGTTTTATGTTTCCAACTGAAGTATCGTGAATAAGATGTCGAAACAAAAGCACATAGATTTTCCAGGGACAATTTAAACTGAGTTCTAGTGTTTACAAAGACTAGGAACTTTTCTTAATGGTCTTATACGTGTTTAAGTATCTGAGGTTTTATAATAATATGTTGTTGTGGTTGTTTTTACTTTAAACTAGCTGTTTCAAAACTGACACAAACGTTGGTTATAATTCCACTATTGTACAAAACCTAGTCTAGATATGATGTGACAAACGCTGGTTATAGTTCCACTATTGTACAACAGCTAGTCTAGATATGATGTGAGAAACATTGGTTATAGTTCCACTATTGTACAACAGCTAGTCTAGATATGATGTGAGAAACATTGGTTATAGTTCCACTATTGTACAAAACCTAGTCTAGATATGATGTGAGAAACGTTGGTTATAGTTCCACTATTGTACAAAACCTAGTCTAGATATGATGTGAGAAACGCTGGTTATAGTCCCACTATTGTACAAAAGCTAGTCTAGATATGATATGAGAAACGCTGGTTATAGTTCCACTATTGCACAAAAACTAGTCTAGATATGATATGAGAAACGCTGGTTATAGTTCCACTATTGTACAAAACCTGGTCTAGATATGATGTGAGAAACGCTGGTTACAGTTCCACTATTGTACAAAAGCTAGTCTAGATATGATATGAGAAACGTTGGTTATAGTTCCACTATTGTACAAAACCTGGTCTAGATATGATGTGAGAAACGTTGGTTATAGTTCCACTATTGTACAAAAGCTAGTCTAGATATGATATGAGAAACGTTGGTTATAGTTCCACTATTGTACAAAACCTGGTCTAGATATGATGTGGGAAACGCTGGTTACAGTTCCACTATTGTACAAAACCTGGACTAGATATGATGTGGGAAACGCTGGTTATAGTTCCACTATTGTACAAAACCTAGTCTAGATATGATATGAGAAACGCTGGTTATAGTTCCACTATTGTACAAGGGCTATCAGCTGTAGCTGTCCCTAATTGGGATCTGAAAGCCTAAACACCCACCGCCAACTCTGTGGCTATTTTAGTCAGCCACCAATCGTATAATATACACACGAATCTCAGCGCGATTTTGCGCAAACGGGACACGAACATGGAATCCTAGGATCCATAGACCAGTGCACTAACCACTATTCTACGGGCTTAGTTCTGTGTAATTCGGTAAACCAGCTTTGTTTAGTTATTGTTTTTGTGATTTACAGAAATAAAATTATTTTCAAGTAGTCAGTCAGAAATGCTTATTGAATAAAATATTGTATGCTGGATTAACGTTCTACTATAATAATCGTTACGTTACTTCAGATGCCTTCTTGATCATAACTTCAACTTCTGATGCGCATGCGCCTCTGATCCGTACGTCTTCGAGACCAAGGGAATTTGTACAGTTGTCTCTGTAGATAAACACGAATCCGGTGGATTGATTTGAAACTGGACAGATAAAACGAAAAGAATCATGCTAGAGTTCTTCAAAAAATCCTTTAATCGCCGCCATTACATTGTGTTTGTTTTCTACTCACAGGATTTACCCTAAAAACATGATCAAGAGAAATAAACACTCGTCCAAGATAAATAATGTACTAGACAGAATAAATAGCAAGCAAGACAAGACGGACTGAACGAACTGAAAACTGACGATCTTAATTCACACAGGTAAAGTCAGAAAATAAACTGTTCTTCTATTCAGTCGTAATAGGGTGGTAATGATTTATCAGACGTAATGATTTATACAAATCCCACGTTATGCAACTGTCCTATTTGTTTCAGAGTTTTAGTGGAGTTAGAATTGAGTTGTTTATGACGTGAAACAGTGATTCTCAATGATTAAAATTGTAGATTAAAAATAACAGATTATAGATTACTAAAAACATTCTAGCTTTATCGCAATAACAATCATTACTCTGCCTTTTGTTCCTTTCCAATAACAATCATTACTCTGCCTTTTGTTCCTTTCCAAT